>NW_020858952.1:0-19632 GCF_000972845.2 Larimichthys crocea | reverse complement strand
GAGCCATATGGTGCCCCTATTGGCGAGAACATTGTGGGCTACGTACTCATTCCATTTTATGGGTTGGACTTTCTTAGAGCGGATGCACATTGATAACTCATAGGATCAACCTACTGACTATAGTTTTTGCGCTACATGTACCTCGAATAAGCGAAACAAGATCATCAATCGTAATCTCTGTAACAATTGTGGCTGAATCTGGCGTCAATTACATAGTCAAGAGGGTCTGGATTTAGAAATTAAATTTGTTATATATATCTTTTGTGTCCAAGGGTAATCTTAATGTGAATTGCATGTGTAGGAATCTCTAATCGGGTGACTTGTGTCGCTCAATGCTTGTATTTTTAGGCAGGTCGTTATCCTCATGACAGTATAACCAACAAACATTTTTTTTTTGATATCCTTAGGATGCGACATTTACAAGTCATTTCAAATCAAACCTCCGGATTTGGTCAGAGGAATTTCAGCAATTGATTAGGGCGTTTAAAAACTACCTTAATTGAACCCAATGGGGAACACTAAAATTCTCCAAATCCTCATGTTCCTATCTTCTTAGTGACGGGTCTCTTATAGAGGTTTGTTTCTTGTAGCAGGAAGTCCTGCTCACCGTATGAAAGACCTTTGAGTCACAGATTGTGGATCAACGTTGGGACCATTTTTCATGCAACTCTACAACCACATTACTGGCTAGTGACCCCAAAAAGCTGACCCAGCTCAAACCTCAGAACCTCCGTGTGACAGACCATGCGTAAATGAAGTTGATCATTGCTAGTAATGATGATGTGGTTTGTGAATCCGTCGTGAAGTTACGAATGTGATGTTGTTGAGGAAATGGATTTAAGAGACAAAAAGGGTCCGACATTAATACTGGCCCTGGCCCCGATGCCCAGGGCAAGTATGTCGGACCTCCTGTAAGTAGGAGAACAGTGTTGAAACAGAGAGTAAGAGGCAATAAGCTCATATTGCTATACTTTATCATGCGTCTTATAGTCCCAATCCTCTCTGTCAACTTCATTATTTCTGTACTGTTTGTGTCCTTGTGGGTAAATCAAACATATCGCAAGTGTGAAAGGGTGGAGAGCAAGAGCAGATGGCCTATGACAGCATTAGAAGGGACTTTCCACATCTGCGCTTCTTTTGTATCGAGGTGGCAAGACATGCACTCGAAGTCTATGAGTTGGTAGGGTTTCTTTTAAAATGGCATCTTCAGATGTGGTTTTATGTACAGTATTTAGGGTTAGAGCTGATGGAAAGTAATAATTGTCAATATTTCAATTTGGTTGTAGTCTGAGTCATCAAGCCTGCAGGAAGGATGGGCGTAACCTGGCCAGAGGTCATGCATAAGCATTTGTAAACTGCAGTGCTGAAGCTATAGCCATGGGAGACAGAGGGTCATGAGAGCATGGGATTGCGGTGCTTTCTAGGCCAAACATGGGAGAGGGAAGATTTATTCACAATGTGCAATCTGGTAGGTGTTCGATGAAAGAAGAGAGGTGTTCAACATTTAGAATTTTTAAACATGATAAGAGTAAAATATTCTTAAAGTAGACAATTCCAAAATTTCGTTTCAGCAATATCGGTCATGGAGTTCATTATATTTTCCCATTTTTATTTCCCAGAGTGAATAAGTAATACTCCTGTCCTCTGGTGGTGCGAGGGGCCTGCAACACCTTTTCAGGGTGTTTAATCCATCGAAGGTGTTTGGTTAGCAGACAGTCAAAAGGCTTCGTTGGATCCCTCGGGGTGGCCTGCTGACCAGCAGGAAGCTGGGCCAGCTATAGGAGATGACCATGTCAACAACAGTCACTTGAGCATGTGTGCCAACGGGTGCTCGGACCACGAGTTGGCTGTGATCATGGTAAAGGCAAAGTGCATGAAAACGGATCAAGAACCGAATTGGAGAAGAGCAACCTTAGTGTAAGATAGCACTGACACAGCTTCTCTTCATTAAGTCTGGAGGGTTCTAGACCCTTGAGGACTTCACTCCATGTCGGGTTGGTGGACAGTGTGGCTGAAGGGTCTGGAGGAACACACACAACCCTTGTTTTCCATTTGGTTTACCCACTCACGGTTATGTGATGGTTGTTCTACGGCAGTGCGTTCTTAGTTAGTAATAGTAATTTTGAGAAAGAGGAAACTTATTCAACTAAAATGTGTAAGTATTACAACTGTAAATGAAAATGATTAATAAATCAAATTAAAGGGTAAAAACCAAGTATAACATAACCCATTTGCTTACAGACACCCTTGGGATGGACTGCAAGCATCCGATATCGTTTTGTGCGGCGGTTGCGTTGCGTGAATCCCAAAACGTTTCAGCAACACGTGTCCCTTAAAGAAGACAGTGCATAGCAGTCCATGGTGCACAACGTGCAGGCGATCGAGCAAAGTATTAAGAACAACATTTTGAGAAGTGGCGTTGGCAACCTAACCATTAACTCTTATGTTAAGATGTAATCTGGGTAAAGCGTTGTACAAACAGCGCCAGATGCAAGTGTGCTTTTCGATTCTCGGCAAGAAATGGCCGTGTCAGGGAGAAAAAATCGATTGGTGTGAACCAGCTAACAGGTACAAAGAAATCCACTTGTCCGGTCTTCGAGAGGTGTCATCCGGGATGGAGAAAGGTAGTCGATCCGAATACATCTCTCTCTCTTCGATGCAAAATTTATGGTGTCGGAACAACAGAAACCATTTTCATTCCAAATAGGAACGCAAACTGGGGGAATTCTGATTCTCATTCTCCCGGCCTGCGGATGGACTGAATCACGGCTTTAAAGGAAGTAAGATGTAATCGTTTCTTGACAAAAAAAAAAAGAAATAGGCAATGAAGAAAATTACTGTGGAAAATAATCTTCTCCTAAATCGCAAAACTGTGTGGACTGGGGTGAAAGGAGCTGAGAAAACACAGAGCATGAAAGTTCTGTCCTGTAAAGAAGAGACGTTGAAATGCAGTCTATTTATGCACACTAGGCAAAGCGAGTGAGGCAAAGTTTAAAAACAATTGATTAGTGAGAGTTTACAGTGTTGCAGAATTGCGGTGCTACCGATGCTGGTATTTATGGACATTGTCTCTTGGAAACGATGATTTAAGCGCTGGCGCGAACCCTGCCTAGTTCTTGGGCAGGTTATTTTCCTTTTGATCAACATATTTCGAAAAGGTTTAAATAAAGAGATCATGTAGCAAAAAACGAAAATCTATCATACACGGGGAAGCATCAGTAGTAAGAATCGAGTTTCAAACCCGCTATTATTTTCACACCTTAATTCCTTACACAATTGTTACTGCGAGACACCCATGCTGCACTACATTCCTTTCTCCCGGCCCCAGCTGGAGCCTACCAAAGGAGGTATAGCGCGCATAACATATCACGCAAATCACGAAGGAGGCAGCGTGACAAGACGGGGAGGTAGGTTGTAGTTCGTGTTTGACGATTTTCAAGAAAAACAGTTGAGATGAGATTTGACGAAGTGAATGAGAAGCATTCCTGACGAGAAGCAGCAGAACTAAGATGTGCAAGATTTGCATACAGGGTAATAGCCGCTCTCTTGTTAACACATACAAATTTTATTTATTCAAAAGCATTCAAACCAAGCAGCAAAGTCATTACGACGAATTACATAAAGAACAAAAAGACAAAGCGCAGTGCCAACAAAAGGGCAAGGGAAACCATAAGGGTCAACAAAGAACAAACGATCAGTCATCGATCACAAGCAACGTGTTTAATGGCGACTCCTTATCCACAAGTTCGAGAGGCCACACGTACAATTAAGCTACGTGGGTTAAACATAGCCGGGGGTATTTTGGTATGAAGAACGATATTTCTCCCTGTCCTCCCCTCCGTTTGTCCAAAAATATCGTGCCGAGGAGCATCGTTTAAATCAAAAAAGGTTTCTCAACCGCATAAAATACGCCGATCGAGGCGCCATCAAATAATACGGCAAGGGACCGATGGGCGGCTGCTTTCCATGGATCATCTTCATATGCAAAAGGTAGAACATTGGTGCAGGGCGAACTTAATTGGGCGCATCATAGCCTGCATAAAAACTCTGATTCATTTACCGAGGGAGTAGCGAATCACCGTGTTGCGTGCTAAAGAGATCGGTGACAAAATCGAGGGGAGGAAAGATGGGGAAAAGGCGCGGTCAGCTCGTTTTGTTAACAAATACCTGTGTACGTGTAAACGGACGAGGCACTAAAAGCTGGCCCATTGGATAGTTCTGAGCTAAAGATATGGATCAACCGCATGTAATACAGTCAAAGGGTGGAGGGTTTTCGAGAGAGGATGCTTATTGAGGAGTGCTTAGTGGCCATTATGTATTATATTTTGTGTCTATAAGTATAGAGAAATTATGCAGAGCAGCTGGATCCATAGTTTATATTTGGATAGTTTGTTTTTCTATGCGCTTATTTAATGTTCCCATAAAGAAAGTTTTTTTAGTTGATTTACAACATGCTTTGAAATGACATTGCAAAAAACAAGCTGCAAGTCATAATTTGTAGCGACACATATTATACCCTTTCCCTCATTTAATATTTGCACTGAACTCAAATTAATAAATCGTTTGAATAATCAATTTCAATATTGACCAAAATAATCGTGATATATGATTTTGGTTCCATAATCGAAAGGGCAGCCACCAGAGAGACACGTGTATCACTTTCAAAACAATGCCGTTCAGAAAAAGCAACAGAGTTTTAAAGTAGCTGCAGGGCAGATTAACTCTATCAAAGGTGATTTGGGGAATACGTTTATAGAGATTAAGTTGTTGTTCAAACTACCTATTCACCAGATTAACATGACAATATCTTTCCTTCTCACTGTCTCTGTGAAAGAGCTGAGAAAACACAGAGCAATGACTGCAAAGGGACAGGGCAGTCCTGTCCTCTTCGAAGGTCATCGGGAAGAGTGGTTATCTCTCTCTCCCTCTTATAGGCAAGTATCTGTCGGAACACAAACCATTTTCATTCCAAATGGAACTCTCAAATGGCTTTGATTTTTTCTGAAGGAAAAATTATATCATCAAATAAAATGTATAAACACCTTTGAACAGATCTAATCTTTATAAATCTTTTTACACGCAAAACGGTAAATTCGCCTCTGAAAACGATATCGTCTAAAAAACTAACTCCGGCTGAGTGGGAGATTCTGGAAAACTCCGGTTTTGCGTTTGTGGTGTAAATTGAGAATAAACAAAGTTTTAGGCAGCTGAGCGCTAAAAGTGCGACCAATGTTTACTTGTTTGCTATGACCATGCATCTGGACCATTTAGTACCGTCACATTTCTTCTTCTGGTGCACACTTTTCATGTGTTTGCATTTGCATACACAGCTGTGCATCTGTCGATGACCGAGAAGAATGAGGGCTCGGAGGTCAGCATTTTTGCCACTTCTCCCACCTGTTTCAAAGACCCAGTCACACCGTCACGACACTCACCGTCCGAACACGGTCGTCCTGTGGGTTTGGTCCACCCGGCGGACTGCTGTCTGGTGGGATAATTTTGAAAAGGAAGTGTTGCCCCGGAGGAGTGGCGTGAAAATTTTAGGATGTCGCGGTCATCACTGTTGGTAACTCTCCGACTTGCGTCGTCCTTACATCGAGGGCAAGATGACCGTCATGCGGTCTCCTGTCAGTGTCATAAAAAAAAGTTGCCTGCACATTATAGTACCTGTAGTTATGATGGCGCTTGAGGGCGTTTTTATGCGGGTTGATGTAAACGAAAACTTTTTTGAAAACGATGCTATGTGCACGATGTTATTTTGGAAAACGGAGGGAGGGAAATATTCGTTTCTCAACATACCCAGCTATGTGTAAACGTAGCCTGACGTTAAAAACAAGCTAACGCTATTTATTGATGGATTAGTAAAGTGCCATAGGCTAAAAGTTACTACTGTTAATGTGGGCTTATTATTTTCACATAGCAAATTAATAGCACAACCCAATGAATGGACGTTTTACCATGGGGGCCGCCTCTGAGCTGCGCAGATATCTATAACAGTTAACTGACCGCCCCGAGCAGGTGCAGTCGATTCAGTCGGGGGGAGATGTATGAAAGGAAGATCCATAAACAGTTACACTGTATTATTGTTCTCTTATTATTGTTGTTATTATTAAATAGGTTTTGCTATGGCAGTTAAATTAATGTTGGGCTTTATTATTCATATAAGAAAATGGTACCAACTAGTTTAGTGTAAGAATAGTGAAAGTTTAATCCAAAAATAAAAATAGATACACAGACAATCTATTGGGCTCGTGGTTTAAGAAAAGATATAGAATTACAGATGATTTATTTGAAAATGCCCATTTTCTTCATATACCAGATTCAAGGAAAATTTTGCTTAGAGGGTGGAGGCCACTTTTGGAAACATTTGCAAATTAGACACTGTATCAGTGGTTCTTAACCTTGTTGGAGGTACCGAACCCCGCCAGTTTCATATGCTCATTCACCAAACCCTTCTTTAGATAAAAATAAAATGATTTTTTTTATACTGGTGCAAACAAAAGACTGTGCATTAACATCACCTTGTTCAAATCAAAAACCAACACAGTGCATGAACTCACAAACACTTACCTCAGTGTGACTTCTGCGTTGGCCTTTGAGAGACCAATTCAGAATGTGCCTTCACACTTGGCAGTGCAGTCTCCCCCAATGTCAGTTAATTCACAGCAAGTCTGTTTCCTTTTCTTTTAGTTTTATGTCCAGCAAATGTCCCCCTCGGAAAACGATTGCTAACAAAGATATGTTGTAACAAATGGTATAAAAAATTCCAGGGCGGAGGCTCCACCGAACCCCTGAGACCGACTCACCGAACCCCTATGGTTTGATCGAACCACTTAAGAACCACTGCACTGTATTAAAGAGGTTGTTCCTGCTGGTCAGGATAAGGGTCCAGTTGAATGTTATTTACAGCTACTTAAAATGCATCATAAAGCATCAAAATGGTATGAAATGTGTCTCTGGACAAACAGTAATGGCTGTAGTAATCTCAGTATGGGAGAAGGATTTGTCTTGTACTCTGGATGAAAAAACATGGGAGGGGATTCTTTCCAACACTGGAAAATATGTAAGAGAAGCCAGAGGCAAACTTATTCAGTATAAAATAATTCACAGATATTATTTGACTCCATCAAGACTAAATAGAATGGGTCTGCTTAACAATGATCTTTGCTCGAAGTGTGGGGAAAACAGTGGCAGATTTGTACATGCATGCCCCAAGATCTTCCCCCTGTGGGAAAATGTTTTAGATTATATAGGATAATGGCTGAATTGTGGACTTCCCTGTTTTGTCTCCTTGGTACCACATTTGTTAGTGTGATGGAGGAGGCCTAACAGCTGTTATGGAAAATAATAATGTAGGTAACTACTCCCACCTTACATTTATCAGGGGGATTTATAAAGATTAGATCTGTTCAGCAGGTGTATATAAATTTTTCCTTCAGAAAAATCAAAGCCATTTGAGAGTTCCATTTGGAATGAAAATGGTTCTGTGTTCCGAAGATATTTGCATATAAGAGGGAGAGAGAGATCAACACTCATTCCCGGATGACCTTCCAAGAGGAAGGACTGCCCTGTAGCTGGTTCAACAAATCGATCGACATCTGTCTTTTAGGCAAGTAACTTTTACAGATTACATTATTAAATAGGTTGAGGTGCAACTGCACTCTAAAAATGATGTCTTTAATGCTGAATGTGTGCAAAATAGACTGCATGCAACGTCTTTCTTTACAGGACAGGAACTTTCATGTGAGGTGAGCTTTGCAGTCATTGCTCTGTGTTTTCTCAGCTCTTTCACAGAGACAGTGAGAAGGAAAGATTATTTCATGTTAATCTGTTGAATATTATTTTGAAACAACTTAACTCTAAAACTTATTCCCAAATCACCTTTGAAGAGTTAAATCTGCCCTGCAGCTACTTTAAAATCTGTTACTTTTACTGAACTGCATTGTTTTGGAAAAGGGTACACGTGTCTAGGGCTGCTCGATTATGGAAAAAATCAATATCACGATTATTTTGGTCAATATTGAAATCATGATTATTCAAACGATTAATTTTAAGTTTCACAATGCATTTATTCAGCATTTCTCTCTCTCTAAAAAAACACTTTGTTATTGATTCTTTATGCAAAATATTCAAATTGAAAATAAATTTTGGCTACAAATATGTACTTTGTGTACTTGCAGCTGTTTTGCAATGTATAAAGCATTAAATCAATAAAATAAATATACTTTATGGAACATTAAATAGGGCATAGAAAAACATAAATGTATCCAAAATAAACTATGGATCCAGCTGCTCTGCAAATTCTCTGTATTTATAGAACAAAATAAATATAATAAGCATCAATAAGCATCCTCTTGAAACCCTCACCCTTGACTGTATTAATGGGTTGCATATCTTTAGCTAAGAAATATCCAATGGCAGCTGTTAGGCCCCGTTTACACGTACACAGGTATTTTAAAAAAACTGAGACATTTCCCTTCGTTTGTACCGATCTTTTACACGCAAACGGTGAATTCGCCTCTGAAAATGAATCGAGTTTTAGGCAGCTGATGCGCCAAAAGTGCGACCAATGTTTACCTTTTGCTATGAAGATGATCATGGAAGCAGCCGCCCATAGGCTTGGCGTAGTTATGATGGCGCCCTGTAGCTGGTTCAACAAATCGATTTTTTCTGAACGGCATCGTCTTGGAGAAGGAGCACACTGCATCGGTATTTTTCGCAAGTAACTTTTACAGATTACATTTTAAATAAGAAGTTAAGGTTAAGGTGCAACTGCACTCTCAAAATGTTGTCTTTAAACTTTGCCTCGCTTGCTGCACGTGTGCACAATGGACTGCATGCAACGTCTTTCTTTACAGGACAGGAACTTTCATGTGAGGTGATAGCTTTGCAGTAATTGCTGTGTGTTTTCTCAGCTCTTTCACAGAGACAGTGAGAAGGAAAGATTGTTTCATGTTAATCTGTTGAATATTACTCTGAAACAACTTAACTCTGAAACTTATACCCAAATCACCTTTGAAGAGTAAATCTGCCCTGCAGCTGCTTTAAAATCTGTTACTTTTACTGAACTGCATTGTGTTGGAAAAGAGTACACGTGTCTATAAGGATCTTGAGTCAATCAATTGGTCTTTAAAGGTTTTATTATACTGGCCCCTTGGGTATTTTCACTGGCCCGGACGACAAAAATGAAAATAAATCTTTTTTTTTTTTTACCCAAATTTTGATTTATTAAATTCATTTCATTTACATTTTTACAATTTACACATTTCAGATAATAATTTCTCTTTCTAATAATAACTAACTAAAAAAGAACGCATCTGCCGTAGAACACAATCACATAGAACAGTGAGTGGGAAAAAAGGTGTGTGTGTGTTCACTCCAAGCCCCTTCAGCCACCTGTCCACCACAGACATGGAGTTGAAGTCCTCAAGGTCTAGACCCTCCAGACTAATGAAGAGCAGCTGTGTCAGTGTATTTACACTGAGGTTGCTCCTCCAATCGGTTTTGATCCGTTTCATGGCACTGAAGCCCCTCTCAACAGATGCTGTGGACAGTGGCATGACCAGGATAAGCTCCACGATGAGAAGGAGGTTGCAAAAGGTTTTTCTTCTATCATCAGCCACAAAAAAGTCCTGCCAGGCATTCTGTTGAAGGCTCTGAGGTAGGGACTTGATGATGACCTTAGCACTAGGCCATTCTATGCACTTTGCCTTTACCCGATCACAGCCCATGTGGTCGAGCACATCGGCAAAGTGCTCAGTGACTGTGTTGACATGGTCACTTCCATAGCTGGCCAGCTCCTGCTGGTCAGCAGGCCACTCCCGAGGATCCACAAGCCTTGATGCAGCTAACAACACTCGATGGGATTCAACACCCTGAAAACGGTGTTGCAGGCTGGCAACCACAGAGGACAGGAGCTCCTTCTTCACTCTGGGGAAATAAAATGGGAAAATATAATGAATCTCCATGAGATATGCTGAAAATGAAATTTGAATTGTCTACTTTAAGAAGATTTCCCTCATCATGTTTACAAATCTACCTGCTGAACACCTCTCTTCTTTCACCGAACCCTACCAGCTGCACATTGTGAAAACTTCCCTCTCCAGTTTGTGCTAGAAAGCCCTCAACATGCTCTCCTGACTCTGTCTCCATGGCTATCAGCTTCAGCACTGCAGTTTCAAAGGCATGCAGTGACTCTGGCAAGGTTAGCCCATCCTCCTGCAGCTTGAGACTCAGACTACAACAATTGAATTATTATTATTATTATTGTTTGTGTATGTGTGCTAATGTATATTTTATGTTGCTCCTTTCTACAAATGCTTTGCAAAAAAGTTCAATAAAAATATGTTTGAAAAAAAAAAGAACCTGGTTGTGGTCCTGCACTGTACTGACAGATCTTTCTACATTAAAAAGAAAAGAAAGTGAAATATTTTGACAGATTATTATATTAATACTATATAAACTCTCACTGGCTCTAACGTGTGAACTCAGCTCGGCACTATAGCTTGCATTTGAATAAAGACACTGAACCAGGTACTGTACAGTTTTGCACCTTGATATTTCTTTCCTGCTATACCTCAGAGTCTTTTATAGTCTTAGACTTTGTAATTAGCATGTAATTAGTATGCTTTTTCCACCACGGAGATAATGTTATTTACCTTGCACTCATCCAGGAACGCATCAACCAGGTATTGTAAAAGTTTAAAAGTTATGTGTAGACATGTATGCAGAGATGTATAGTAACGAAGTGGAACCACTTAAGTACTGTACTTAAGTACTAAAATGCAGTATCTGTACTTTTTTGGAGTATTATTTTTTTCCCCAACTTCCGCTTTTACTGCACTACATATTTTTGATGAATTTAATACTTTTACTCCGATACATTTTTCATGTGCTGAATCGTTACTCGTTACTATTGCAGCGTCCAGCCGGACAAGGCGTTCAACATACCTGCATTTATTGCTGAACGGTTTGTTTACAGGACTTGGTTACTGTCGGCCGTAACCACGCCAAAAAAACCCCCAACAGAACAGACCCGGTCTCACACATCAACCTCGCTCGTGCGCCTTACTTCATACACCTGACTCACCCAGGCGCGCGCTCTCTCACCTGCTCTCGCATTCATTCAGACACATTCACAGACCATGGGAAATCATAGAACTCTACCATGAACATTGTAACACTGTAACATTAGAAGTTGTGCCTTAATAAATATTTAAAATATAAACAACAGTACTTGTACTTTTACTTGTACTTTTACTTTCAGTACTTGAGTAGCGATTTTTTACATACTTCTACTTGCAATACTTAAGTACAAAACATTTTGAATACTTTAGTACTTTTACTTAAGTATGGTGTTTAAAGAACACTTCAACTTCTACTCAAGTCAGTTTTTTGATATAGCACTTGTACTTCTACTCCACTCCTTTACTCCAGTACTTTATACATCTCTGCATGTATGCATGCAAATTTGAAATCAAAATGGGTTTTTATTCCTGCTACTGTGTTTTAGTAACTTTTGTAGAATTTAATGGCCAGTGTAGGGTTAGTGTAACCCAGTAGAAAACAGTTACTATTGTTGTTCCCCTTAAAATATATTTTTTTATTAATTAACCCTCTTTAGCTCATTATTCTGTCAATAATATTAATTTAGCACACTCTCAATTCTCATTTGTTGTATTATTTACGTGGTCTGTGAGAGAAAGTAGTCCCACCCTCTTCTCGCGAGAGTGCAGAGCAGCAGTACGGGCAGAGGGAAATCACGGTAGAGAAAGTCAATAAGAAGTCACGAAAACAGCGGTTGCTAACCCACATATCAACCCAGAATAACCCGTGAAAGTGTACCTACCTGCAGCAGAGAGGTGGTCGAGGACCCGTGGTTTATTATTTTCGGCAGAGACTTGGTGAGTCGCTCGAGCTAACTAGCGCTAGCGCATGCTAACCGTAGTAGCTACATCGTGGTTCAGCACGTGTGATGGCGGAAACTTGTTGACACATGAACGTGACCTGCCGCTACTGTTAACTGAGTGTTTTAAGAGTTAAAACCGCATAGTTTGCTCTGATAATCTGATGAAAACAAATGAGGTGTGCTGTTTATTTTCCCGTGTGTGTGTTTATTTTGAGATGCACTGTTAGGGTGTGTGTCTTGTTAAATGCTGCTCAGTGTGTTTATATATCACAGAGGCAGAAACTCTGACGCCTGAATTGATATTCTGATGTTTGTTAAAGGTGCATTTTGCTAAATTTCAGTTTATAATCCAATATTGTAAATTCAATGTGTGAAATGGTCAGAGGATTAAAATGAACCATATTTTACGTGGGAAAATTAGCTAAAATGATCATGACTCATGGTTAAATGGCTAAAATAATTCATGTTGACTAAAAATGTGAAAATACTCACATTAAGGTAAAAAAAAAACTGTACAGTTAAAAAGATAATTCATTTAATCACTATTGTGTTCCAGTAGTGTGTTTTATGTATTGAATATAGCCATAAGAGAAGTTGATGATTCTGTGTAGTGATAGCCCTGTCTTTATACAGGCTAGGTTTTTTGAGACCCCGCAGAAACCTTTAGAGGTGGATCTGGATTCTCCTGGTTGAGGGAGATGGCGAGCCAGTGAAATTCTCCTTGCCCAAAGGAGTAGGGAACCAGCACCTGAGAAGGGAGAGGACATCCAACCCCTTCTTCACCTTAACTGATAGTGTCTGTGGTAGGACCACCACACACATCTGACGTGTGACCCCTGACTTTTTTGAACTTTCCCCTGACTTGACATACACACACAGCGCGCTGACTAACAACGGCAAGACATTCAAGAACCTTAAAGACATTAAAGGAATATTCCAGGAACAATTTATGGAACATTATTGTTCCAATGGGACACTTTTATTTGGTTTTGTATTAAAAAAGAGACTGTGAACCACTGAGTGATCAGATGCCATTGCACTGAATTTTATTTTATTTTATTTTCCATATGGTAAATACAGTTAACTGCTTTCAACATACCTTGTGGCTCCATTTAGTTATTGTATCTGTAAAATCCTCTTTAAACCCTCCTCCACGAACCTAGTCTCTGGTCCAAACTCTGTAGCAACTAGCGGGTTACATTAGCAATATATTTTTGCTTTAATCTTTATTTCGTTTCAAAAAGTATGAGTTTTAATTGTATTTTATTCTTCTATAGACCAACATCACAACATTTCTGGAGGGCACCTTGCCGGTGCTCATTAAATTGAGAGAGGACACTTTTCAGTGCCCGTTGTGCCATAAGGCAGGACCATACCATGCCCTAATCCCTCATTTACAGGGCCACCAGAGGTCAGTTGTGAAATACAGAGGTAAGTCCAACCACGGGTATTGATAAGATTTTGTTAATACCAATAAACAAGCTTTCAGAAGTTGGCATTAAACAAATCAAACATGGACAATTCAAATGGATTCAAGAATACAGCTGTCATTTTTGCAATAAATGTATTTGTCTGTCACTCAGAAACATTTCTGACATGTACTTAAACGTCACCATTTACAAAAATCTCTAGCCAGTACAGTTATTTGAAGTGATATCTGAAGCACACCTGATATAACTAATGAAGCTATTGATAAATTGCATCAAGTGTCAACACCAGTTTTGCAAATGTATACTCTTATGAGGGATTTCATTGCAGGGATTGAATGATTTTGAGACAGCAATAGTCATAAAAAGTGGGATTTTGTGTCACATCTTGAAAAACCACAATTATTGTGTGTTGTCTTGAGCTTTTCCAATGTTTTTTGGTTGATTTGTTTAGTGTAAAAAGCAGAAAGTTTGTACATTTCATCAACAATTTCTTCTTCTTCTTCTTCTTCTTGACACGTCAAAACCCATCAATGATTATTCTGGCGAGGTCTGAAAAATCTTCGTAACAACGAGCAAGCTAGTGATTATGTACATTCACTGAGTGAATATTATGAAAATAAAGTATATATTTCTCGCTAGAAATGTAATCAAAACGCATTTTATGCAGAAACTAACTCAAAACATTGATTTTTTTTTTTTTTTTTTTTCACTAAAAATGAGAGAAATGTCCGCCATGTTTATTTGTTCTCACAGCCGGAATCTTGAAGGTCATGTCACTTGGATGCAAAACCATAGGAAAAGAATAAGCAGAAAAAATGTAACAGTCACACAATTCAAGCCATTATTGTAACCCCTCTACGTTTTTGCACTTTGGACCAACGTAGCCAGGGTACGTTTTTATATGAGACTGGGTTGCTATGTCAGAAGCGGTCATTAAAAAAATTGAATACACACTCTGAAAATACAATTTTAAAAATACAATTTTATTACAAAAAATGTAGAATTGTACATTTTAAACTTTTTGATTATATTTTAAATATATTTTAATCTATAATATTTTTAAATATATAAAGTCTTGAAGTCTGAAAATGAACATCTTTTTTTTTGCACACACACATGTTAATATATAAAACGCATAAATATTTAAATTCTTAAAAAGTTTTCCTCTTCCTTCTCAGAACATGAAGACGAAGAACAAGGCTCGGGGTTGCGGCTGCTGGGGCTGGGGCTGATCTTCCTCCTCTTCTGAGGATGAAGATGGCTCGGGATGGGGCTGCTGCTGTCGGGGCTGGGGCTTGGGCTCATCTTCCTCCTCGGATGATGAAGAGCAGAGGTGTCAATGAAGTACAAATACTTGTTACCTTAAGTACAATTTTTGGGTATCTATACTTCACTGGAGTAATTAGTTTTCAGCCGACTTTTTACTTCTACTCCTTACATTTTTAAAACAATAAAATAATGAGCCCACATTAATTTAACTGCATAGCAAAGCCTATTTAATAATAACAACAATAATAATAATACAGTTAACTGTTTATGGATATCTGTGCATGCTCAGAGCCGGCCCATTGTATAGGTAAGCTAATAAATCGTCCATCCGGGGGGCCACAAACGGGGGAAGACAAAACAAATGTAACTTTCCTTTCACTATTCTTACACTAAAAGTAGTTGGTGCTATTATTTGTTAATATGAAAATAATAAGCCCACATTAATTTAGCTGTATTAATAATACATTTATACATTGATAATACTTTCCTTCTTAAATGGTTCTGTGTTCCGAAGATATTTGCATATAAGAGGGAGAGAGAGATCAACACTCATTCCCGGATGACCTTCGAAGAGGAAGGACTGCCCTGTAGCTGGTTCAACAAATCGATTCTTCAATCTACTTTTTCTGAACGGCATCATCTTGGAGAAGGAGCACACGTGTTTTTCCTGCATCGGTCTTCTAGGCAAGTAAATTTACAGATTACATTTTAAATAGGTTGAGGTGCAGCTGCACTCTAAAAATGATGTCTTTAATGCTGAATGTGTGCAAAATAGACTGCATGCAACGTCTTTCTTTACAGGACAGGAACTTTCATGTGAGGTGATAGCTTTGCAGTAATTGCTGTGTGTTTTCTCAGCTCTTTCACAGAGACAGTGAGAAGGAAAGATTGTTTCATGTTAATCTGTTGAATATTACTCTGAAACAACTTAACTCTGAAACTCATTCCCAAATCACCTTTGAAGAGTTAAATCTGCCCTGCAGCTACTTTAAAATCTGTTACTTTTTCTGAACTGCATTGTTTTGGAAAAGGGTACACGTGTCTAGGGCTGCTCGATTATGGAAAAAATCAACATCACGATTATTTTGGTCAATATTGAAATTAATTTTGAGTTTCACAATGCATTTATTCAGCATTTCTCTCCCTCTCAAAAAACACTTTATTGATTCTTTATGCAAAATATTTAAATTAAAAATAAATTTTGGCTACAAATATGTACTTTGCAGCTGTTTTGCAACGTATAAAGCATTAAATCAATAAAATAAATATACTTTATGGAACATTAAATAAGGCATAGAAAAACAAATCTATCCAAAATAAACTCTGGATCCAGCTGCTCTGCAAATTCTCTATATTTATAGAACAACATAAATATAATACATTACATTGCATTTAGCAGACGCTTTTGTCCAAAGCGACTTACAGAGGACATAAGCTGAGAAAGGTGTAAAGGAGCACAGAGTAGTTGTTAGTTTTGTTAGGCAGGGAAGCATTCTCGAAACAGAAAGTTTTTTTAAAGGTCGAAAGAGATGTTGCTGTTCTAGTAGCTGTTGGTAGGTCATTTCACCATTTGGGGGCGACCACAGAGAAGAGTTTAGAGTGACCTCGCTTTGCGAGAGGCGAGGCTACAACTAGACGTTTTGTATGAGCGGAGCGTAACGCCCTGGTCGGGACGTGAGCCTTTAGTAAGATGCTGAGATAGGCAGGGGCAGATCCTGAGATGGTTTTGTAGGCTAGCGTCAGAGCTTTGTGTTTAATTCTGGCAGCTACAGGCAGCCAGTGCAGGTCGCTGAAGAGTGGGGTGACATGTGACCTTTTAGGTTGATTGAAAACCAGTCGCGCTGCGGCATTCTGGACCATTTGCAAAGGTTTGATCGCGCAAGCAGGTAGGCCAGCCAAGAGCGAGTTGCAATAATCGAGGCGGGAGCTGACTGTAGCCTGTATCAGGAGCTGAGCGGCATATTGGGTCAGGTACGGTCTGATTTTTCTAATACTGTACAATGCATAGCGACATGACCTTGCTACGGAGGAAATGTGCTCAGAGAGAGAAAGACGATCATCTAGTACGACGCCCAGGTTTTTAGCAGCATGGTTAGGGGTAATAGTGACAGTACCAATTTTCAGGTTGAAGTCATGGCAGATTGACTCATGGGCAGGGATGACCAGGAGTTCGGTTTTTCACAGATTAAGCTGGAGATGGTGGTCTTTCATCCAAGTTGACAGATCAGAGAGACAGGCGGAGATGCGTGCGGAGACCGTGGTGTCGTCCGGCTGGAACGACAGGTATAGCTGTGTGTCATCGGCATAGCAGTGGTAGGAGAAGCCGTGTGAGCGGATAACATGGGACAGCGAGGTGGTGTAGATAAGCATTTCTGAGCATCAATAAGCATCCTCTTGAAACCCTCACCCTTGACTGTATTAATGGGTTGCATATCTTTAGCTAAGAAATATCCAATGGCAGCTGTTAGGCCCCGTTTACACGTACACAGGTATTTTAAAAAACAGAGACATTTCCCTTCGTTTGTACCGATCTTTTACACGCAAACAGTGAATTCGCCTCTGAAAATGAATCGAGTTTTATGCAGCTGATGCGCCAAAAGTGCGACCAATGTTTACCTTTTGCTGTGACGATGATCATGGAAGCAGCCGCCCATAGGCTTGGCATAGTTATGATGGCGCTCGATGGCGTATTTATGCGGGTTGATGAAACCTTTTTTGAAAACGATGCTATGTGCACGATATTTTGGAAAACAGAGGGAGGGAAATATTCGTTTCTCAACATACCCGGCTATGTGTAAACGTAGCCTAATGTCTTGTGCCTCTCCGAACTTGTCGGATAAGGAGTCGCATTAAACACTGTCTGTGATCGATGACTGAGTTTGCGTTGACGTCTTGCTGGTTGTGGCACTGGCTTTGTCTTTTTGTTTCTTTATTAATTCGTTGTAAGTGACTTTGTGCTTTGGTTTGAGATGCTTGAATAAATTTGTAGTGTTACCAAGAGGAGCGGCTATTACCTTGTAGCAAATCTTGCACATTATGTTCTGCTGCTTCTCGTCAGATTCTTCTCATTCACTTTCAATCTCACTCACTGTTTTTGAACAGCAAACGACACACCTCCTCACTCTTCAGCTGCGTGAGGGAGTATGGGCTATCCTGTTAGTCAGCAGGGCCGCGAGAAATGGAATGTATTACGCATGCGCGTCTCTCAGAAATTGTGTAATGAAAAGTGGAAAATAAATCGTTTAAACTCGATTATATGATTTGACATTGTTTGACAACAAAATCGAAATCGTGATGAAAATTCAAATAATTGCACAGCCCTAGTACACGTGTCTCTCAGCTAAATAACTCTCACAGATTACATTTGCAAAATAGACTGCATTCAACGTCTTTCTTTACAGGACAAGAACTTTCATGCTCTGTGTTTTCTCAGCTCTTTCACGGAAACAGTGAGAAGGAAAGATTATTTCACATTAATTTCATGAATATTCTTTTCTTTCTTTTTTTTTTCAGAAAGATTAAAGCTGGAGAATTCCAGTTGAGTTCCATTTGGAATAAAATTGGTTCTGTGTTCCGAATAAATTTGCATATAAGAGAGAGATCGACACTCATTCCTGGATGACCTTCGAAGAGGAAGGACTGCCCTGTAGCTGGTTCAACAAATCGATTCTTCAATCGACTTTTTCTGAACGGCATCATCTTGGAGAAGGAGCACACTGCATCGGTCTTTTTCGCAAGTAACTTTTACAGATTACATTTTAAATAAGAAGTTAAGGTTAAGGTGCAACTGCACTTTCAAAATGTTGTCTTTGCCTCACTCGCTGCACGTGTGCACAATAGACTGCATGCAACATCTTTCTTTACAGGACAGTGTTGCTGAAATTTCTGGGAATCAATTCACCGGCACAAAATAACGATCTTGAGTCAATCAATTGGTCTTTAAAGGTTTTGTCATTTTATTCTTGCAAGAGGAACAGTTCTACAAATGCACAAGACAGTCTGCAGAAAATGTTCAGGGTGGGGCAGTCCCACGTTGATTCTTATACACCTAAGGAGTATTCGTCATTACTTATCTAACTGTAGCAGGTGGCTACAATGGAATGTGTTCATCCCTATCAAACCTCACGAACAAACTCTGCTGGACCGTGAGAACCAAGGTCAAGTTTATATGTCAAACAACTACTGCTACAAAACTGCTACAAACAACATGCGTAAATGAGAAAGCTATTTCTAAGTGCAAGGTACTAAGTGAAACCAAAGTGTTATACTTCAAAAACTTTTTGAATATTACTGAGATCAAACAGCTATATATGATTATAAAAGAACACACATCATGTAATATACATTTTCCATTACATTTCCCTCCTTTTGATTATAAAAATCACACTATAAGTAAAGAATATATATATAAAATACAATTTCTCAACAACATCAAATGTGTTAATTCACGAGGATTCAAAACACATCATCATACTGAGAAACTGATCAACTTCATTTACGAATTGGTTTTGTCATCAAGAGGGTCGAGGTCTGAGTCTGAGTCAGTTCGGTTGGGGTCATAGCCAGGAATGTGGTGTAGAGTTTGCATGAAATGGCCCACTGTTTGATCCACATATCTGTGAATCAAGGCTTTCATACAGGTGAGCAGGACTGTACAGAAACAAATCATAAGAGACGTCATTAAAAAGATAGGAATGAGGATTTGGAGAATTAGTGTTCCCCATGGGCCAATACGGTCGTAAAGCCAATCCACTGCTGAAACCCCTGCCCCATCGGAGGGTTTGAAATGACTGGTAATGGTATTCAGGATATTAACCAGCTGTGTGATATTGTCATGAGGATCAGGAGCTAACACACAGCATTGAGAAACAGTCAGATTTAGAGCTTTACACATGCCGCCTTCCGAAGCAAACAGATAATCTAACACCATTTCATGTTTCAATATGACTGCTCTGTAATTGCGAGCCGCATTGTTAAGAGATTCGATTGCTGCTGTGTTTGCGGTCATGTAGGCAAATAAGTCAG
>NW_020858951.1:0-502 GCF_000972845.2 Larimichthys crocea | reverse complement strand
AAAAGTCCTTTCCCTTCCTTTGGCTTTACCCATACTGTACAGCATATTTATTCAGAAAGGGATCAATGACACCTGTGCATTCATTTCGCAGCTGAAGTCTAGCATGTTCAACTAGCCTAACACCTAAAAACATCTCCGAAGATCAGATTTACACATCGTATAGTTCTGTTTAATCAGTACACAAGCAAAAATGTGGATTTAGGGTTACAGTACATAAACTAAAGGCTATGCTCGCCAACTGCATCTGGCAATCTGCACGTTAGCGTAAGTCGAGATATAGTTACATATAGAGCAGACAACAACCTCTGGAATCACAAATCATTTTCACGCATTTCTGTTTGTGTAGGGATTAAACAAACTAGATCGGACGTGTAAATAAGACAAGTTTAGAGGTGCTGGCAGGTATGTTTTTTAACTTAAACAGAACTATTATGGCTCTCCATTGTTTATGCGTAGCTAGGGTAACACGCCCGAGCCCAGTAGCGGTTTTAGGTACGGGCGG
>NW_020858950.1:4081-7014 GCF_000972845.2 Larimichthys crocea | reverse complement strand
TAATAATTTTTATTAATTCAAAAAACAAACGAAATAATTCCCCAAGAAAACAGAACTAAAGGGTTGGAGGTTCCTGGCCAAAACAAACAAAACGAGAGAGAGAACACTGAGCCAGCCAACGGCCGTCGTACCCAGCATCCACTCCCAAACTAAGCCTGCCTAAACCCACTACCTAAATGAAAAGAAAAGACCGAAAACAGGACTACCAAGGAACCCCCGAACCAAAGCTAAAATAACAAAACCCAAACGGCTCCTGGCATCCAGAGCCTCACCTCCACACCGGATCACCTGCAGGGAAGATAGAGAGAGAGACAAGAGAGAGACACCTCTTTAAGTAAGCTCATGCTGATGAGACAATGAGTCTCACCTGGAGTCTCCTCTGTGCACAGAGAGAGAGAGAAAGAGAGAGGGAGAAAAAGGGGTGGGGAGAAACAAACACAGTCCTACTTCCTGGCCACACGTAACACATACATATTACATTATTAAGTCATCATCACAAATCAAGTATGAATTCATATAACATTATAAGACACATGACATACTCAACAAATCAGAGACGTCTCAGTAGCCAAAAGGTGGTGAAGTGGAGGCAGTGAGAGAGCAAGTCCTCGGACATGGACAGACGGGGAACAACTCCTCAGGCTCTCACATGTCGAGTGGTCAACCTGAGAGGGACATGGATACATTATTAATTCTGAAAAATAAAGAAAATGTTTTTCCTCTGTCCTGCATCTAGAGTTGAAAACTTTTTGGATGGAGAAGAATTGATCATTTAGTGTAAATAAGTACAGTACACCATTAAGGATCAACACATAAGCACAATACAACTTCTAAAAGCATCAATAAAATGACAAATAATGAATTACTGCATCCATAATGTGTGATGTGTTTGATTCTGCTTCTTTATTTCCCCTCGGACATGGACAGAACGGGGAACAACTCTCAGGCTCTCACATGTTCGATTGGTCAACCTGAGGGGACATGGATACCCTTAGTTAATTCTGAAAAATAAAGAAAGGCTGTTTTTTCCCTGTCCGGCATCTAGAGTTGAAAACCTTTTTGGATGGAGAAGAATTGATCATTTAGTGTAAATAAGTACAGTACACCGTAAGGATCAACACATAAGCAACAATAAACTTCTAAAAGCATCAATAAAATGACAATAATGGAATTACTGCATCCATAGGGTTGGTGATGTGTTTGAGTCTGCTTCTTTATTTCACAGCTCAGTAGTCCATGTCAATGTTCTCTGTTTCTATGGAAACAAGAGACGGCTGACGTTACAGCTGTGAGCTAGCTGAAGCTAAATCACTTAATGGACGTAAGCCATAAATATCACAATTGGGCATATTTTAAAAAGAACAACCACAACTACAGTGGGTTGGGGATGTTTGGCACAGCCCGTCAACTCTGGGCTAATATGTTGTCTAAATATGCCAGTTAATGTAGGTCACATCACATTCAAGTAAAGGAAGGCGTTTTCTACTTTGTGTTTTGTACACGTCTCCAAATGTAGCCTAGCAGCCCCGGGGCTAACGTTACTGACCATGGAAGCCTCCACTCGCTCCTCGTCCCACCGCGGTGCAAGGCAGCGGGAGCCTGCTGGGTTGGTGACCCCGGCACCAAATAGGTCTGTCAGTTTTGAACATTAGCAGGTCTTCCCTGTTCCAGTAGACTTTCAGCTTTGAACCTGCAGGGGTGAGGTTTTTCAGCGCCACCCGCGCGTTTCTGCGCTATCCATTTTAAATCTCAGCGGCAGCCCGTCCCGCCCACCCTGGTTGGTGTTGTGAATTGACAGCACGGTCCAGGGCTCTCTTGAGCCTGTCGCCCATGATTGATTGACAGTGACAAACATAGACCAATATATATTGTCCCAGGCTGGCTACAACAATACTAGCCCTCTTAGCCAAATGGCCGCCCATGGAGGGAATCCCCTCGGACATGGACAGACGGGGGAACAACTCTCAGGCTCTCACATGCTTCGATGGTCAACCTGAGGGGACATTGCCAAATACCCTTATTAATTTGAAAAATAAAAGAAACTGTTTTTTCCTCTGTCCGGCCATCTAGAGTTGAAACCTTTTGGATGGCAAGAAGAATTGATCATTTAGTGTAAATAAGTACAGTACACCTTACAGCGATCAACACATAAGCACAATAAACTTCTAAAAGCATCAATTAAAATGACCAATAATGACACTTCCTGCATCCATAATGGTTGGATGTGTTTGATCTGCTCTTTATTTCACCAGCCAGTAGTTCCATGTCAATGTTCTCTGTTTCTATGGAACAAGAGACGGCTGACGTTACAGCTGTGAGCTAGCTTGAGCTAAATCATTCTTAATTGACTAAGCCATAATTCACAATTGGCATATTTTAAAAGAACAACCACAACTACAGTGTGTTGGGATGTTTGTGCACAGCCCTCAACTCTGGGCTACATATGTTGTCTCAAATGCAGTTAATTAGGTCACCATCCATTCAATGTAAAAGAACGTTTTCTACTTTGTTTTTGTCCGTCTCCTAAATTAGCCTATCTCAGCCCCGGGGCTAACGTTACTGACCATGGAACGCCTCCACTAGCTCTCGTCCCGCCGCGCAGCCGCGGGACCTGCTGGGTGGTACCCCGGCACCAAATAGGTCTGTCAGTTTTGAACATTTAGCAGGTCTTCACCTTCCAGTAGACTTTAGCTTTTTGAACCTGCAGTGGTTTCAGCGTCACTCTGCGTTCGTTCTTTGCGCTACCATTTTAAATCTCAGCGGCAGCCCGTCCCGCCCACCCTGGTTGTGTTGTGAATGACAGCACTGTCAGGGCTTCTTGAGCCTGTCAGCCCATGATTGATGACAGTGACAAACATAGACCAAATATATATTGCTCCAGGCTGGCTACACACTACTAGCCCTCTTAGCCAAATGGCCGCCCATGGAGGGAA
>NW_020858950.1:0-4071 GCF_000972845.2 Larimichthys crocea | reverse complement strand
GAGAGAGAGAGAGAGAGAGAGAGAGAGAGAGATAGAGAGAGAGAAACGAAAAAACAAAACAAAACATAGAGGACCGAACCGGCCCACATTGGTTCAACGGCCCACCGGGACGATGCCCGGTATGCCAGATGGCCAGTCCACCCCTGGATCTGGCTCGTGTCACGATGAGAAATTCTCGTCGAAGGACCCTGACTTGAAACATACGTTTACTACGACTCCCAAGATGCATTGCGTATTGCGTACCAGAGGTGAAAGGGCGTCATAAATCGTTGGTGGTCGAGTCTTATGGGTAGCGTAGGCCTTTCAGCTATCCAAAACATACGAATAAAAGTTTATTTCTTAGGCCAGAAGGAGAAAAAAAACATACTGAGGGCCACAACATGAAGCTATCTTATTGTTGAATTATAAGTGACACTTTGGCGTGTTTGTGCTGAGAAACGTTGATGATATTATTAAAAGAAATCTTTAACATAGTTAGAAAAACACTTCCGGGAAGAAGGTCCTCGGTTGTCCAATCAGATTGTAACTTGCAGCGTCATGTATCGCTGTGGTCGGGTTATTATTGGAGTGAATGGACGCCTGGAGCTCTGCTCTGAGCGTCTCTTGCCAGCGCAAACGGATTATACTGGAGTCAATTGACAACCCAGAGCGTTTCATACAGACGCGCAAGGGTACCTTTTACGTCGGTATCAGACGCCAAGGGGCGTGACAAATCCAACATCGGACGTCGGAGAGACGTGCAGATCATGTCAGTATTGGGTCGGTCCGTCGGAGACCACACCTAAACGGCGGTACTACGTGCAAAAATAGGTCAGAATATTTTGACGTCCGATATTGGACCGTTTTAGAACGTCGTAGCAACGTTACCATTTGGACTCATCTGAAGACCACATCTAAGAAACGTTTAATTTGAACGCACAAATAGAATCAAAGATTTAGAAGTCATTATGGGACCTGGTTTAGACGTTAATATGACTTCACAATTTGAACCTCATCTGGACGGCTGTTAAGGAAAAACATCGAGACGTCCTCAGAACATCGCAAAATAGATCCAAGATTAACGTCATTATTGGACCTGTTTTAGACGTTAATATGACGTCCACATTTGAACTCAGCTGACGTCTGTTAATTAGAATGTAAATGTTGACACCTAAACGCACAGGTGTATCTAAGCAACATGGGGTACGGGCTAGTATTAACGAAAATGTAATGTTTAATGATCACCAGATGTGATTTGTAAAGTTTTGTAAGTTGATTTTGTATGGATTTCAAAAAGGATATGAACGACCCATGATATCAATCAACATGGCCACAAAAGGTGATGAATTGGGAGTATTATATTATATTTTATAATCGTTAATTAGCGAAAACAATGTAATTTTTACTACCTGGTTTTCTTGCTTCCGCCTCCAGAAAGATACATTGCCCTGCTGTACATCTCAAAATCGGTACTTACTGTTAACCGTCACATTTAACGACTACCTTACCTAAAACTAATAATTGAAATAGGTATCTTTAACATTTACTCTGGTCTATCATGAACCAGATCCTGAAGGTAGCTGTGACATGAGGGTGTGTCTGAATAAGAGCAACACACACACACACACACACACACATATTATATGTGTTAGTATAGAATATATGTGTGTGTGGGTGTGTGTGTGTTGTGGTTGTGTGTGTGGGGTGTGTATGTAGGTATGTACACAATTAGTGCCCTTTGCAGAAACCTCATGTCACATCTACATTTCAGGATCTGGTATTATAGACACATGCCCTGTTTACACGTACACGGTAGTGTTAAAACAGAGACATTTTCCTTCGTTGTTTTTGTACCTATCTTTTTACACGAAACGGTGAATTCCCTCCGCCTCTGAAAACGAATCTTCTTTCTAAAAACGCCGGCTAGAGTGGAGATTCTGGAAAACTCCGGTTTTGCGTTTGCGTGTAATTGAGATAAACCAGGAGTTTTAGAGGCAGCGGATGCGCCAAAGTGCGACCAATGTTGACTTGTTGCTATGACGATGATCATGGAACATTATTCTGATTTGGCTTGCAGAGGATTTCGCCGTCCTTCTTCCTACACTCCCACCACAGCTTTGGCGAGGTTATGACGGCGCTCGAATGGCGTATTGATGCGGGTTGAACGTTTTTTGAAAACGATGCTATGTGCACGTGTGGATTTTGGGAAAACGGGTGAGGGGAAATATTAGTTTCTCAAAATAGACCCGGCTACGTGAATGTAGCCACAGATTAAATGTTAAATATAAATATGCATATTTATCATCAAGGAACATGTTACACACTTAGTGCTGTAACACTCAGCATTAGAAAAATACCGTTGTTGGTGCTTACATAAGGAGTAAAACATTTATAATCAGCACTTTAAAGTTTACAGACGTTGGTTTTTGGTGCCTGTTGTTCCCAAATATTGTGTGTGTGTGGAATATGGGTGTATAGAGACATTAACTAAAAGAACTTTGTAGAAAGGCGCTTTAATGAGTTCAGTCCATTTCCCATGTAGTAGGTTACGGGCATATCGCCCCGAACCAATATGGCGGCGCCGTTTACGGATCGCGACCAATGAACCAACCCGCGAAATGCGGCGTCTATGTATATATGTCTATGGCATAGCACTATTACAGACGCCGCATGATAGTCGGCTGAATCGTACGTAACGGCGCCGCCAAATATTGGTTCGGGCAATCTGCCCGTAAACTAATACAGGCAATGGACTGAACGTCATAAAGCGCCGTTCTACAAAGTTCTTTAAGTAATGTCTCTTACACCCATTCACACACACACTAAAATACCTGGGAAACAAACAGTCACCAAAAACAACGTATGTAACTTTTAAAAGTGACGAGTTATAAAGGTTTACTCCTTATGTAAGCACCAAACCAACGTATGTATTTTTCTAATGCTGATGTTTACAGGTAAGAATGTGTGTAACACTGTTACTGGTGAGGAGAAATATTGAAATATTTTTTTAACAATTTACTATGTGTCTATAGAACCAGAATCCTGAAATGTTAGATGTGACATGAGGCTTTTAATAAAGAGCACTAACGAACGTGTACAGACATAACACTAACACACAGACAAACACATATATATATGTGGTTGTGTTGTGTGTGTGTGTTGGGTTGTGTGTGTGTGTGTATTTATGTAATGTATTATGTATTATATTATATATATGTGTGTGTGTGTGGTGGTCTTTTATTCAGAAAACCTCATGTCACATCTACATGTCAGGATCTGGTTATGATAGACACAGATTAAAAGTTAAATATAAATAATTTCAGTATTTAATATCATCACGTAACAGTGTAACACACATTATGACCGGTAAACACTCAGCAGTAGAAAAATACAGAACGTTTGGTTTGGTGCTTACATAAGGAGTAAACATTATAATCATCACGTTAAAAGGTACATAACGTTTGTTTTTTTGGTGCCTGTTTGTTTCCCAGATTATATTAGTTGTGTGGTGATGGGGTGTATAAGAGACATTAACTGAGAACTTTGTAGAAAGGCACTTTATGAAGTTCAGTCCAGTTCCTTGTAGTAGTTTTAACGGGCAGAGATGCCCGAAACCAATATGGCGGGCGCCGTTTTTAGATCGCGACCAACGACCAACCGCTCAATGCGGCGTCTATGTAATATGTCGATGGTGTATGGGTGAGCCCCCTGCCCGAGAGGCACCTGGCTGCAGACCTCCACTGTCACGCACCTACCTCCACGGTCACGCAACCTCCACTTGTCAGGCCCGGAGTGATGACGTTTTTGGGGGGGTGGGGGTGGAGAGGACAGTTTGATAGGGTCATTTTTCATTTTCAGATGAGAAATTACCTTTTCATTTTCAGAGAAATGATTTTCAGATGCCGCACTGAGGCATGTTGGTCCGTTCCTGCGGTTACATGACATACCCTTACCGCGTCCGCCATATTGGATGTGGCAGATCTTCCCGTAAACTAATAACAGGAAATGGACTGAAACTTCATAAAGCGCCTTTTTCTACAAAGTTTCTTTAAGTTAAGGTCTCTTAATACACCCATCATCACCAACCAACTA
>NW_020858949.1:0-537 GCF_000972845.2 Larimichthys crocea | reverse complement strand
TAAAATTGATTTGATTTGATTTGAACCATTATATGGTGACTATTTTTACTTTAGGACACATGGAATGTCCAAACTTAAGCTAACAGTCATAATTGGCATAATTAGTTTGGCCAGACGGTGACACTAGGCAAAAGTTCAGAAGGTCACAGGTTCCATCACAGTACATTCTAAAACAGATCCTCTCATTCAGTAGACTTTGTTGGATTTTGTTGGGTAATTTATCAACCTGACTGAAAAGATAACCAAGGACTGATTAGCCATCAGATATTCTGTGGACATGATGAGTTGAACATAAACACCTTTAATTTGATATATACTGTAATAAAATATTTATGTGTTCTCATATCTTTCAGATGTTAGCTTCTTTCCGTGATCATTCCTCTGGTGCCATCAGTAAGACAAACTTTTATTGGTTCATTTTAGAATCGTAAAGCATCACTTTTATATTGTATACTGTATTATATTTGAAACTGCTGTTTTCAAGTAGCAACAGACCTCATGACAAGACATAAGCAACCACTGAAGAAGAGAGTAAAA
>NW_020858948.1:0-8630 GCF_000972845.2 Larimichthys crocea | reverse complement strand
GGCAAAAAACATATACATGAGGTAGGAAAACAAAGGCAAAAACCATAGACCAAGAGTTAGAACAAACATAGACAATGGGCAAAAGACATAGACAGAGTTGTAGAACACGAAAATAGACAGCAAAACGACAGTAGAACTGACGAGTTAGATAACATGAGACACGAGTTGAAACTAGAGAGTGGAAAACATATACACGAGTAGAAAACATAGAAATGAGATACAAAAAAATTAGACACGAGGCAGAAACAACAGAGCCAGTGAAAACATAGACACAGGACGAAAACATAGACACAAACGTAGCAAAACACTAGACACGAGGTAGAAAGACCTATAGAACCATAGAAGGAGAAAGAGAAAATAGACACGAGGTAGAAAAAACATAGACACAAGTAGGAACATTAGCACACGAGGTAGTAAACATAGCCACAAGTAGTAAAAAAGACAAGAAAGACATGAGGTAGAAAAACCAAGGCAAAAACAATAGCATGAGGTAGAAAACATAACATAGGTATAAAACACACGCACAGTGGTTGAAACCGAGGAGAAACATAGCCATGAGGAAAAAGAATAGACCCCACGATTTCACCCCGCACAACAAGCCCCGAGCATCCAGAAAAACGACACTAGATAGAACAAAAGCCACCCCCGCCACCGCACATCAACACCATAGACACGAGGCAGAAAACATAGACATGAGGTAGTGAACCTAGGACCACCAAGGCAAAACACCTAGGACACAACGTTAGAAAATAGCCCGAGGTAGAATACCTAGACCTGCGGTAGCGACATCCGACACGAGGTAGAAACATAGACACGGTAGAGAACATAGACAGAGGGTCGTAAATCATAGACACAAGTTAAAAACAACATAAACATGAGGTAGAAAAAACACACGGCAAAAACTAGACAATGAGGAGAAAAAAACAAGGCGCAACAAAAACCTCAACTAGTTCGAGAAAACACAAGGCAAAAACCCTAGCCGGAGTTAGAAAACATAAGACCTGGAGGGGCAAAGACGAGACACGTCGTTAGCAACATTCGACACGAGTTAGAAAACATTGACAACAGACCGACCCCTAGCAAACCACCAGACACGAGACCCAACGAAAAATAGAACCCGAGCCGCAGAAAACATAGACACTGAGGTAGGACCACACATAGGACACCAAGGCCCCACAAAACATGACAAAGTTAGAAACCTAGACACGAGGTCCCCCCACGCGCGCACGAAAAACATAGACATGAGGTAGAGAACATAGACACGAGGTATACCCCCCCACCAACCCATAGCCCCACCCACAAGGCCTACGCCCCAGACCATAGATAGAGGTAGTAAACATAGACACCAAGCTCCTTCCACAAAAATCAACATGAGGTAGCACCAACCCACAAACAAGGCAAAACCAAGACGGAGTAGAAAACATAGAATGAGGCAAACAGACATGACACGAGTTAGAAAACATAGACACGGTTGGAACAAACCTAGACACAAGGCCCACACCCAAAACCTAGACACAAGTAGAACACCACCCATGGACACGAGTTGAAAACACTCAGACACAGTTGGAAAAAACCTAGACACGATGTCCCGCGACCACACACCCCACTAGCCACCCCACCGAGGTCCCCGCGCCCCCCCAAAAACACGCCACCATGAGTTACAAAACATAGACACGGGCAAAACACATAGACACGAGGTAGGACACTAGACCTGAGGTAGGAAACATAGCACCACAGAGCCGTAGACCGACCCCCCCCATAGACACGAGGTAGAAAACCTAGGACATGAGGTAGAGAACATAGACCACAAGTAGAACACATCGGACACAAGTTAGAAAAATAGATACGAGGTAGTAACATATACACAGTTGTAAAACATAGACACGAGCAGAAAACCTAGGAATGAGGTTAGAAAAACACATAGGCAAAAAACATAGGACCGGAGTTACACATAGACATGTGGTGTAGAAAACACATAGGCAATCAACCATAGACATGAGGTAGAAAAAACACAAGGCCAAAAAACCATAGACCTGGAGTTAGAAAAACATAGATGAGGCAAAAGACTAGACACGAGTTGGAAAACTAGACACGACGTTGGACAACATAGAAACAAGGCAGAATAAATGACACAAGTTAGGGAAAACCTGGACCCGAGTTAGAAAACATTAGGACACGATTGGAAAACATAGACTACGAGTTGGAAAACATCGACACGAGGTAGAAAACATCGGACTGAGGTAGGAACATAGACATGAGATAGAGAATATAGACCCGAGGTAGTAAACACTAGACACAAGTTGGGAAAACATAGCCACGCGGCAGAACTAGACATGAGGTACAAAACATACACACGAGTTGGAAAACATAGACAGGAGGTAGAAAACATAGACATGAGGTAGAAAACAGACACATGGCAAAAAACATAGACACGAGGTACAAAACATAGACACGAGGTATAAAACATAGACATGAGGTAGAAAACATAGACGTGAGGTAGAAAACATAGACATGAGAAAAAAGACATAGACATGAGGTAGAAAACATAGACACGAGTTGGAAAACATAGACACAAGTTGGAAAACATAGACATGAGGTAGGAAACATAGACATGAGGTAGAAAACATGGATATGAGGTAGAAAACATAGACGTGAGGTAGAAAACATAGACATGAGAAAAAAGACATAGACACGAGGTAGAAAACATAGACATGAGGTAGGAAACATAGACACGAGGTACAAAACATGGTCACAAAGCAAAAAACATAGACATGAGTTAGAAAACATAGACACGAGGCAGAAAACATAGCACGAGGTAAAAAAATATAGACATGAGGTAGAAAACATAGACATTAGGTAGAAAACATAGGCACGAGGTAGAAAACATAGACATGAGGTACAAAACATAGACACGAGGTAGAAAACATAGACATGAGGTAGGAAACATAGACACGAGGTACAAAACATAGACACGAGGCAAAAAACATAGACACGAGGTAGAAAATGTAGACATGAGGTAGAAAACATAGACATTGGGTAGAAAACATAGACACGAGGTAAAAAAATATAGACATGAGGTAGAAAACATAGACATTAGGTAGAAAACATAGGCACGAGGTAGAAAACATAGACACAAGTTAGAAAATATAGACACAAGATAGAAAACATAGACATGAGGTAGGAAACATAGACACGAGGTACAAAACATAGACACGAGGCAAAAAACATAGATACGAGGTAGAACATATAGACACAAGGTAGAAAACATAGACATGAGGTAGAAAACATAGACACGAGGTAGAAAACATAGACATGAGGTAGAAAACATAGACACGAGGTAGAAAACACAGACATGAGGTAGAAAACATAGACAGAAGGCAGAAAACAGACACGAGGGGAAAAACATATACACGAGGTACAAAACATAGATATGAGGTAGAGAACATAGACATGAGGTAGAAAACAGACACGAGGGAAAAAACATAGACACGAGGTAGAAAACATAGACATGAGGGATGAAACATAGACACGAGGCAAAAAACATAGACACAAGTTAGAAAATATAGACACGAGGTAGAAAATGTAGACATGAGGTAGAAAACATAGACACGAGGTAGAAAACAGACATGAGGTAGAAAACATAGCCATGAGGTAGAAAACAGGAACATGAGGTAGAAAACATAGACGTGAGGTAGATAACATAGACATGAGGCAAAAGACATAGACACGAGTTAGAAAACATAGACACGAGTTGGAAAACGTAGACACGAGGTAGAAAACATAGACATGAGGTAGAAAACATGAACACAAGGCAAAAAACATAGGCACGAGTTAGAAAACATAGACATGAGGTAGAAAGCATAGACACAAGGTAGAAAACATAAACATGAGGTACAAAACATAGACACGAGGCAAAAAACAGAGACACAAGTTAGAAAATATAGACACAAGGTAGAAAACATAGACACAAGTTAAAAATCATAGACACGAGGTAGAAAACATAGACATGAGGTAGGAAACATAGACACGAGGCAAAAAACATAAACACGAGGTAGAAAACATAGACATGAGGTAGAAAACATAGACATGAGGCAAAAAACATAGACACAAGTTAGAAAACATAGACACGAGGTAGAAAACATAGACACGAGGTAGAAAACGTAGACACAAGGTAGAAAACATAGACACGAGGTAGGAGAGTGGTCAAGGACATGCAAAAGTTGAAATAAAATTTAATAAAGTATGGGAAGGGGTGAGAGCATGCTATGTTACCAGTTTTAGAAAACTCAGTCCCAAATAACTTGATTGGATACTAACAACGATTTTGATATTATTATTTTATTTAAAGGGAATGAAAATTAGTGGTACCACTATTACGATTATACCACTATAAAAGATGATGTTTTGTGCTAAGATTTCCTTCATGAACAAAGTCCGGTTCTTTGAAGATAAGGTTTAATTTATGAGCAAATGTTGCAGTTATTGGAGTCAGGACTTAGTCTCTGAGTCAAGATACAGACTTTTCACACACAACATTAATGAGCCAGCCAGGAGAGGTCAAGAAGCCAAAGATGCCATCACTGTGGGTAGAACAAGCTTGCATCTCAGAATCTTGGCCACAAAATTCAATGGTAAGAAATAAATCACAACACCAGATAGACACCAGAGGGGAGAACTAGTCCGTGCTGGGAGGAAAGGAAGTGTGAGGTAGGGGAAGAAAATGTCAAATATATAGAAAATGTGAATCTTAACAACAGCTGCCCCCCTATTCTGGAGAGAATATGATTAAGACCATATCAAACCACAATTAAAGGGGGGGCAGGAACGGAATCAAACGACTACAGGCTGACATAGACTTGTTTTGACAGCTACTTCAGCTGTCCTGATGTGGCCATCTTTACTTCGTATCAGGGTGGGTAATCTTCCTACAGGCCAAAGAGCTCTTGGTAGCCGGGGTCAATGATCATTACAGACAGTTTAACTGCAGATCTGTTTTCCTTTGATCTCTCGCACCCAGATGCCACAAAAGTGAGGTGCATGTGGGGGGTTGAAATAAAACAGATTTGCCTTGTTGTTGTTTTTTTATCAGGATTTGTTCTTTAAGTCCACAAACAAATTTTGAGGACTGCATCGCAGAGAAACTAGTCCACGCATTTGTTACTTCTAGGCTGGATATTGTAACTCTTTGTTATTAGGCTGCTCAATAAGTTTCTTAGACTTTGCAGTTAATTCAGAACTGCGCTGCACGTGTTCTGACAGGAACCAAGATCAGAGATCACAACCCTAACCCATTTTGGTTTCAAATGACATTCCTGGTCTCACCACAGCTGATCCGGAAGCACTGGCTGACATTTACACGTTGGTTTTATGCATGGCTGGGAGGACAACCTGAGACTGCAAGAGCTAAGCTAGCGAAGGCCAGAGTTTCTGAAATGAAACATGCAATACACTCAATTACAGATGTAGAGGGAGCAGTGTGATAGATCTTTGGTGTGAGAATGGCCGTATGTGACAGGATGTCACCCACTTGACCAGTGCTCAAAAGACTGTTGTTGAACAGTACCACCGTCTACATAGCATTTCAACCTGTGAGGATAATTAAACCAAAACGGGCTGGAAATGAGTGGTGGATTTTACGTGTATCACTTATTATGTAACCACTTTTGAGAATGTGCACTGTTTAAATGATAGTATGTTAGGATTAATCCTCCAATCCATGTAGTCTACCATGTACTTCACATTTTGATCATAGTGACACTTTAGAAACATATTGACAGTTATAGGTTAAAAAGTCTCTGGAAGTGTTATATAATTCCAGTTGTGTAAATGGGTCAGTGTTGGTGACATGTAAAAAATCTGCCTCACAACACATTTTCTTGTGACTTGAAAGAGTCACAAAGTGAAAATATAAGTAACACAATCAAAGCCATAAGCAGAAACCTTCAAAAATGCAATACAGATTATGAAACATAATTGTGTGGAAAAGGGAGGACAGACACGAGGTAGAAATACAGCCCAGGTGAAGTGTGGTCAATGACACGCCAAAATTGAACAGTTTTGATACTATGCTATGAGCAATTTTAGAAAACCCAGCCCCAAATAACTTGAATGGATACTAAGAATCATGTGAGTTTAATATTATTATTTTATTGGAGGAGACTGAAAATGGGTGGTACCATTGTTGCGATTATACCAATATAAAAGATGATGTTTTGAGCTAAAAAACTGTTTTCCTTCATGAACAAAATATGGTTGTATTTTCTGTGAAGAGAATAAAACCTTTGCTGCATTTAACTCTGAAGCTCACTGGTGCCTTTTTTGTAGATAAGATTGAATTTCTGAACAAATGTTGCAGGAGTCGGGACTCAGATCCAGACTTCTGACACAAGAATTTAACAAGACATTTCACTAAAAGTCACAGATGTCAATCAGAGTATCTGCAAAGTCAGTAGCCTTTAAATTCTGCAGACCATAAATGTAAGTACAAAATTTCACAGTAATCAATCAGTAGGTTTTGAGATATTCCCCTCAGGAAAAAAAAGTGGTGAGCCGACTGGTAAACCGACATTGCCATCCCTGAAACCATACCACTAACATGGCTGAAAAGACAACTGAATATAAATGAAAATTTACAAAATATAAACTACAGCCCTCACAATATATGTTAAATCTTACATTTAATGCTGTATAGGACATTAGCTTTAGTATAGCTCTGGTTAAAGAGAGGTATGTTTAACTGACTTGTGAAGAAATAAAGCTGAGAAACAGTGCCTTGGAGATCTGTTTTTCTCTTTTTATATTTATATAGATTTACTTTTTTTTCTAGTTCTTCAGACTGCCCAGGGCGCAGTCTCCGTGAGGGGCGCACGAGCACCCATAATTTGGCCAGAACCGGCGCTGGCTGTAGAAGAAGTACACAGCCAGCACAACAGAATTGTGCCACAGGAATATAAATTCACTGTTGTACTGGGGAATAGTCATTCATGGAGAACATTATATTATAACGTACACAAGCAAAATGACCCAAATATGATCCGCAGTATTCAATTTCTCATCACTATGACCTAATACATTCTTCTCTTCATGCTGAAGGTCTAGATTCAGGCACCATGCAGAGACTACAATATGTTGGCATCACAGGAGTCTGGCTGCAGTATCTTCAGTGTAACAATGAGCTTAATTGATTTTCTAAACCATGGATAAAAAAGAGCGTAGATCAGAGGGTTTAAACAGGAGTTAAAATAGTACAGACATATTACGAAGGTTGCAGAAGAAGTATTCATCATATTATCTTGGACTGTAAGAGCTTCTCTGATCTCTGGAGTGTAACAGCTGCAATGTGGGACCTCATGGCATGAGCCTGAGACACAGCCACCACAAACACTCTCATATACAAACCCTAACAGTGAGGGGAAAAAAAAACCAAAGGAAAAAAAAACCATCTGCAATTCCGCAATTTTTGTAGTTAATATGGAAAAAACTAAATTACCATCCCAACGCAGGAAGTGATATTGCTGTTTTTGCTGTAGGATTCATTAGAATCAGACTTTGCAAGATGTATTACAGAACATATCAACACAGACACATCCGATTCTTGAATTCTTTTTTGTGTGATTTGAGTGGCGTAATTTGCAGAGGAGGCTGACAAATAAGCCACCATAGCGGTCAAAAAAAAGATATTATACCATGTTTCCTACTGGGGGAAGAAACCACATGCCTCCATATTTCTATTACTCTTACATGATTTCTCTCCTTTTGATACCTACATGATGCGCTCGCCACTTCTCCCCTATTTTCTCCCCTCCCTCCCGTACACCCTACTAGCAGCCATCTAAGCACCGCCACACGCCCCCCACATTTTGACCTCCCCAAGCTCCCTAACTTCCTATTCGCAAGCAGACCATGAGGAGGCCCACGAAGAAAGAAATTGCGACAGCCAGAGAAAGGGGGGAGGTGGGTTGGTGGTCTGGTGTGGAGCTTCGGCTGTGAAAGGAACACAAACAAATAGTTGAGTCGCTTTTGTTAATAATATCAATCCTTGTGTTCCTAAAAAGCATAATATAAGCACGACCTGCAACACAAACATTTCTTGAAAAATTTCCTTCTTAGTTTTTGTGTTTTATTTAAATTATTTATTTAATTATAGTAATATTATCTATCTATATAATTATAATATATATATTATTAGTTATAGATACTATCATATATATAGATATAATATCTATCTATATATATATATATATATATACATATGGTTATGCATAAATTAAAGTAATGTCTACCTGATAGTGGGAGATAGAGGTCTATGACCAGCAGGTTAAAGATGCTGCCGTAAGAGATGACGGACATCAGAATGTAAGACAGCATGTACTCAAAGTGAGGACTAATTGACTTCCTGCAGGAGGTGTTGAGGAGTTCTGGAAAGCAAAGTTCACTTCCCTCCAAGGTCTCCATCACTAGAGAGAGTTGAAGCTGCTGAGCTCTGGCAGCGTTCTGACTAAAGCTCTCTGTCATACAACTGATTTATCTATTTTCTTCCTGCCCACCCCTCCTTCCTCCTCACCTCTACTGCTGATTTTTCTCTACATAGAGACCTTTTCTTTAAGTTTTGCACCTGTTTGTCAAAACCA
>NW_020858947.1:0-630 GCF_000972845.2 Larimichthys crocea | reverse complement strand
TGATTATATTACTTATGATCAAAAACCAGCAAGTCAACAACACAAGACATATCAGCTAGCTGATATTACTGACTAGTCCAACAGCAGTCAGCACAGCTCAGCGCCTGTCTTTCAGACTTTTATTACACCAAGCTCTCATCATTGACTAAAAGTCAATCCCAGATTTACTCTTGTCCAGGCTGCTGAGCCCAGTTACACTGACACTGGCCTCTTCCCAGTGGTACAAACACTAACACTCAGGGAATTCACCCTCAGTACAGTTGTCATGAATGGGGAAATTAGCTACAGAGACCAAAACAGTTTTTTGTACCAGGCTGTAAACATGTTTATTTCTGCTGTGAAACATGGGGACTTATGGAGACTGACTCACTTCTGGAGCCGGCCTCAAGTGGACGTTTGAGGAACTGCAGTATACTTGCATACCTCGCAGTGACCACGTGGCCTAATGGACAAGGCGTCTGACTTCGGATCAGAAGATTGAGGGTTCGAGTCCCTTCGTGGTTGAATGCTCCGTCACTCATGATGTGGATGTAAACATCAGTGCAATGTGTTCATTGCGTCACTTCACATCTGTAGAGATTGTTGCTTGGCTAACATGCTCTTCTTTTTTTTTTATCCAGTATGTTGAAG
>NW_020858946.1:0-630 GCF_000972845.2 Larimichthys crocea | reverse complement strand
AGTTCCAGAGGCTCATGGCTGTTCCCCTTGAGGGGAAGTTCATGGCCCAGTTAGACATGCACTCAAGTCAGCTGATCAAAGTCATACGTGCCAAAGGAGGAGCAACAAGCCAAAATATTGCAAACATCATGGACACATTGGACCAGGTAAATCTGTACCATCAAACAAGATACTTCGTAACTAAGAGGGCTGTCAAAATATATTTGAATCCTTCATAAAGACATTAATATGGGCAGGCTAATCATGGCTTCCATATGCATGAATGTTTTTAGCGACTCAAAAAATACACCACTGAACTCATCCCCTTTTCTTTGTATAATGAATCTCTGGGCTTGTGAATTACTGTTTTTAATCAACATTTGTTGTTCTAGACTGTGGACATTAATCATCGGAGGGAATGTGTGCTGAAAGCCCTCACCATCTTCCTGGGAGAAGATGCAGATGGCCTGATCAAGGAATACCTTGTGAGTTTCAACAGTTTGTCAGCACATCTTGTCAAAGGGACACAAAAGTTAACTGTTACAACAAACATAACACCTGAACCATAGTTGGATTGCTGACATGTTGTATTCATTATCATGGCCATATATCTCCTCCTCTTTCCCCTCCTACTCTCTTTTCCTTCCATCT
>NW_020858945.1:0-791 GCF_000972845.2 Larimichthys crocea | reverse complement strand
AACAAAGTATATTTATCTATCCATCCATCTATCTAGATATAAAAGCATTATTTTAAAGCAACAAAAACTAAAATATTCTTATTTTCAGGTGACTACACATGCATGAAAACATAGTTATGAATATTGTAGTCCAGCGTTTCTCAAACTTTTTATACTAGGTACCACCTCAGAAAATATTTGTCTCTCAAAGTACAACCATCATGATGATAAACAAAGTATATTTATCTATCCAACTATCTATCTATCTATCTATCTATCTATCTATCTATCTATCTATCTATCTATCTAGATATAAAAGCATTATTTTAAAGCAACAAAAACAAAAATATTCTTATTTTCAGGTGACTATACGTGCATGAAAACATAGTTATGAATATTGTAGTCAAGCGTTTCTCAAACTTTTTACCACCTCAGAAAATATTTGTCTCTCCAAGTACAACCATCATGATGATAAATAAAGTATATTTATCTATCCATCTGTCTCTCTAGATATAAAAGGATTATTTTAAAGCAACAAAAAACTAAATATTCTTATTTTCAGGTGTCTACACATGCACGAAAACATAGTTATGAACATTGTAGTCCGTGTCTGCCTTATTCTGAAAATAAAGTCCCCAGATCTGCACACGCTGCACCTTTAAAACATCTTTCTATCTATATATCTATTGTTTATAACAACAGGATGTAAATAAACAACATAATGCATGAGCTAAGACCAACAGGATGTAAATAAACAACATAATGCATGAGCTAAGACTCAAAACAACATGACAGGTGTGTGTGAATTTAGG
>NW_020858944.1:0-1175 GCF_000972845.2 Larimichthys crocea | reverse complement strand
AAGAGCTGCAGGTCTTCAGGAGGTTGGTGAAGGTAGAGAGGGACGCCCCTGATCTGTAGGAACTGGTAGGACGTTCCACCAACGGGGAACAACAGACAGAACAGTCTGGATTGTCCTGAGCGTACGGGTGGCAGAGCCAGGAGGAGGTAACATCTGTCTGTATGAGGACGTTCAAGAACCAGAGACTGCTTTGTAGTCAGCGTTAGAGGTCTGAGTTTAATGCAGGCTGCTACAGGTAGACAGAGGAGCTCCATGAGCAGCGGGGTAACGTGAGGGAAGTACAGTCATCAGATGACCACAGCCTGTATCGTCCCACCGAGGTCACGTTTGCTGTGTGAGCTGTTTCCTACAGAGACCTGCAGCCGAGAAGTTAAGACAGAAGAACTGCTGGACAAATACACCTCAACATCATGCTGCTCCAGTCAGCCTCAATTAAAACTTAAACCAGGTGCTGACCCGGTTGTGTCCTGACTTGGTTCATTTGGTCTGAATACAGCCTAATTTGCATGGTGGTCTTTGTTCAAAGACAGTGTGTGTTCATTCAAGACTTTCTGGTGAAGACAGTGAGAAAACCCCTCTGTGACTAAAAGGAAGCTTCTGCTTTTTTTTTTTAAGATTATTTTTTTGGGGCTTTTTTTTTATGCCTTTAATGACAGGACAGCTGAAGATAGACAGGAAGCAGAGAGAGGGGGAGTGAACGGCTTCTTGCTGAAAATATCAAAGTTGAAAATAAAAGATTGAAGCTGGTGTCAATTACTTCATGTGAGGAAGTCAAATGAGGAAGAGAGAAATGTCAGAGGAAGAACGTGTGTGTCTGTAGGTGTTACTGTGTCTGCAGACTGTTTCCCTTCCTTCAGCACCTACAGAAGAACGGCTCCATTTTCCAAACGTCGGATGAAAAATAATAAAAGCAGCTTTGTACTGTGGTAGGTGCTGCAGTCTGTAACGTTAACCCTTTAGACCTCAGGGTAACTCACACACAAACTCCTCTTTAATTTATCTTCATCTTTAATTTAACAGATATTTGGCATGTGTGTCTTTTTAAACCAAAGAGGGAGAAACAGACATGACTGCTGTAAATCAATCAATCGACTCTTCGGCGAACTCTCCGGGTCAGTCCCTCTGTTTACTGATGAAGATGATGAAACCTGGGGACTCTTTGTGGGCGTTACCGA
>NW_020858943.1:0-636 GCF_000972845.2 Larimichthys crocea | reverse complement strand
CTAAAACTGATCAGAAGCTGACAGTCGATGAGGCATGTGCCAGAGGGGTGGTAGACATCAGGGATCGAGACAGATTATTGGCAGCAGAAGCTGCTGCTGTTGGATACAAGGACCGTAGTGCGGCCAAGCCTCTCTCAGTGTTTGAGGCCATGAACAAGGGGCTGATTGACAAGAAGACAGGGGTACGCCTGCTGCAGGCTCAGGAGTCTGCGGGAGGCATTCTAGATCCCAATCTCAGTGTGTTCCTCCCCAAAGATACAGCTATCAAGCGTAACCTTTTGGATGAAAACTTCTGTGGTGTGCTTAAGCAGAATCCTGCTTCTTACCTTGACCCAGAAACAAATTGTGATGTCAGTTATAGTGCTTTGAAGGAAAGATGCAAGACAGAGCCCCACACTGGCCTACAATTTCTACCACTCTCTGAGAAGGCGGACCCCTCCAAATTACTCTTTGATGGTGTCCGAAAGACAGTAACAGCACAGCAGTTGCTTGACTGTGGGGTCCTGGACAAACCAACATTCAACCAACTAATAAAAGGGGAGAAAACTGTCCAAGATGTTTCTGTGGATAAGAAGGTCTTTCTAAAGGGGACAGGGGCAATTTCTGGTGTTGTGTCTGGACCTTTAGGGAAAATGT
>NW_020858942.1:0-1018 GCF_000972845.2 Larimichthys crocea | reverse complement strand
AATATTGCTGTTATGGCCAATAACCAATATTTACCGATATTTACCGATATCGATATATGTTAAAAAATAATAGTTTCTAATAAAACTTTCTGAGATGAAAAAATTTTGCACACAGATCATGCAAACAGAATTTTTGGATGTCTTCCTTTATTTTCAAAATGTGTTTTACTTTACCGCAAACAGGGTTTTTTATTTTGAAAATCCACCAGATTCTCTTCTGCTTTTTCTGTGTCTGGCTCGAGGTGGTTTGTGTAAATTGACGTGTGCTGCTCGCGTGAAGCGTCAAAAATAGAACAGACGCGCAAAGTCACAAGTAGCAGAGCGTAGAAACACTTCTGGTGCGCGTCTGAAACAGACCACGGCGGAGCTGGTGGGGTTTGATACATTGACTAGAATGGCCACGTATTACTCGCGATAACGCACACACAACACGCCGCGGACGGGCCCATTGGGGTTTGGGCATTATACCCCACAGTCCTGTGCTGTGTTTGCGTTTTTGACAGTTTTTTTGACATGCCCAAACAAATACCGCATGGCCAAATCCCCTTCCCCCTTCCTCTCCCTCCCCCAAAACACATACACAAACAGTAACATTGGTTAATATCGGCCCAGTTGTACTCATCGGACCTAATGGCTAATGGTTAATGCCTTTACTGACTAAAAGCCCTAAAAAAAGTATGTAGCATGTTTAGAATTAAGTCTTCTTGTGCTCTATTAGGACACAGAGGTATTTGTGTCTTCCTTGTTTGACTCTATACTTGCAAGGTTACCTGCATGTTATTTTAAGATCACAAACAAGCTCTCAATTATGGCCTTTCCAAACTAATTGTACAGTAATGTGAATGCTCCTCTTCCCCAGAGTTGTACAAATCATTTCACTGCATGAGGTGGAGTTTGTAGTTTGTAGCCAGTATCAGAGCCAACAACACCTGCAGATTATACAAATATATTACTCTATTTAGATGAAATATTTCGAGAGTGTTATTATATGTTTTTTTTTTTTTTTTTAATGGACACT
>NW_020858941.1:0-1245 GCF_000972845.2 Larimichthys crocea | reverse complement strand
AGGTTGAATGTCTTTTCGTTTATATATGTACATATTTCCATTTAATTTTAATATAACACTAAGAAAATTAAATAAAAGAAAATGCATATTTCTCTTAATAGATGCATATGAAGATGGACATGTGATGTCCACACCAAATATGTTCAACACATCCACTTTGAAAACAAACAACAAATATATATAAAGAAACAATTATCAAGATGTTTATTCTATCTTGCCAGGTGGTGCAGGACCCCTGGTCATCTGTTCCAACAACGCAAACATCTACTCTTGCACATGGGAGTACTGCCCCTACGCCTATGTCGGGAGGACGACCCGCTGGAAGACCCTACCAGGCCTGAAGGAGAGCTTCAGTGAGCACCTGGCACTGGAGAGCCTCATCATCAACACCTCTCTGCATGTGGAGGGGGTGTGGTGCATCAGCTGCAGGGAAGAGGTGTGGAGACAGCTCAAGACAGCAGCACCAGGTGAGAGTGATTGACACACCTGCATCCCATTGACTAATCACTCTACCTTCTTAATATAGTAGTGGACCTGGAAGAGGAGAGGGGCGACACTGAAGACACACACGAGCAGACGGCGGAAAAAGTGAGTGTGTGTGGTGTTTTGTGGCATGTAAACCACAGAATAAAGTAACATTGAAACAGTGACGGTGTGTGTTTGAAGCTGAGCGAACCTGACTGGCAACAGTTTTGCCACGCTGCATTAGACTGCAATAACTTTAGCTAGGTGTACGCAATAAACTGCTGCCTGGCGAGTGTATATCATACTCATTCTTCATGGATATGTCGTGACAACATATTTGAAAGTGTCTTTTTGTTATTCTCATTTCCATTAGATCGTCAGTACCAAGAGGATTTGTGATGTTCCTCTTCTCCCTCTTATGTGTGTGTTTGAGTGCACAAAGTATTGCACCAAAGTTATTGGCCAATAATTCCTTAGAATTTAAGTATGTATTGGTACACCTCTGCATCCTCAGTGGTACATGCAGGTGAAATTTGCATTTGAGTCACTCTTTTAGTTCTAACTTGTCTTTTATTGCCATATCAGCACGTTCCAAGCCTTTTGTTTTCAATTTGGCATTACCTAAAACACCTGCCAGTATTTTTCCAAGCCTAAAACCAACAAGATAGTTTTTTTTGGAAAAAAAAAAAAAAAAATGAAAGCTTGCAGTAATAAGTCAACATAGTGAAACTACATGTCAGGAGCCATACATGACAATTGGCCAATAATTTCTCAGAATTT
>NW_020858940.1:0-578 GCF_000972845.2 Larimichthys crocea | reverse complement strand
GTTATTTCATATTTTTTATTATTTATGTTGTTTCCGTTTATCATCGTCACTTCTCTATATGGGCTGCTTCCGGTCTCGTTGTATCGCGAGAGTTGGATCAGCGCGGAGCTAGCCGTTGAAGCTAGGCGTTGAAGCTCGGTACCGACCGTCCGGTGAAACATGACGGTGACACCGACACACCGATGAGTTTCCCGCCAACAATCAGTCGGTTTAGCGTCAGTTTGGACTTTACGACGACATGGACTCAGAAAGTGTTAGTAACCGGTCCCCGAGAGAGGAGGGGGAGCTCGAAGACGGAGAGATCTGCGATGATGAAACCGAGGAGAGTGTGCCGCTCCGGCGGGGGGATGGGAGCAGGCCGGGCCGCGGCGCTCCTCCGCGGGCACGGAAACCTCACCAGCACCCGCACAACATGCTGCCACACATGGGCCACCCGCCGCCTGACTTCCGCCACATGATGCCATACAACCGCGGGCCTCACGGGCACGGCCCGTTCCTCCCGGGCCACAGGCAGCAGTGCGGGCCGAGCGGGCCTGACCGGCCTCCTGCCCCCTCTCCTCCTCCGCTGCTGCCGCTGC
>NW_020858939.1:8391-18833 GCF_000972845.2 Larimichthys crocea | reverse complement strand
ACTGCATGATTCTAAAGTGTTTGAAGTCAGTCAATAATAATCCATGTTTCCACTGTCAGACTGTAGAGTTCTTCAGAAACAAACCAGCAGAAGCTTTGCAGATGTTAATGAACATTAGAGTTTGAAGTTGTGACATCTGGATGACCAGACCGCCCGCCATTGAGAGAAGACGGAGGACTGAGGGCTGTGTAGACCTGGACGCCCGTCACTGCCGGTCCTCCTCAGTTTGAGAGGTCAGCCGTGCCATCTGCAGGAGGGAGGGAGACGTCATGATGGTGCTTTGACAAGTCATTTATACTGTGACACTGATGAACACTGCATGTCCTCGTTGTCCTTTAAATTCACATTCCTTCACATTTTTATTCTAGTTTCTGCTTCTTGACTCTGATTCTGATCCGGGCATCAGATCCACCTCCCTCTCAGCTGGCTTCCTGGATCAACATACAGCACAACTACATCCTTCATCCACTCCTGTGATTGGCCTGTTTCTTCAGGATCTGCCGTCCAATCACTGCCAGTCGCTAAGGTCACCTGAGGTCAGGTGTGGACGACGGTCGTCGAGGTCACCCTCTTTGGACTGTGTCTTGGTGTGTTGCTGTGTTTGTTGTTCTCTGATGTACTGCGTGGCATGTCCCTGTTAATATTCTGCCAGTCAATGAACATGTTTGATTCTTGAAAAATGATGATGTATGTGCTAAACAAAGGTTGGTTCAGGAACAAAGACCACACCTTGAACTCTTCCTAGTTCTGCACCTGAAACACCAATGTGTTCTCATTCCCAACTCGTCAAAAACTGCAGCTTGGTCAGCAGCCTTACGCTTCAAAAAGACTCTGGAGACTCTGTACACCTCTAGCATCACTTATGGACAGCCAGGGACGTTCGATAGATATCAGACCACTGTCTCAATGCACTGTCAAGTAAACACATTTACAACGTCTGGGTACACTTTCAAAAAGAACAGAGAAACATTTTAGATTTTATGAGCAATAGTAAAACTACTGCTAAGGTCACTAGTGAAATCCTGTAGTTAATGACTGATAACTATGCAGAAGGTCTGAATATTGATACTGTGTGGGTTGACATGCATTTCCTCAGTGGCAGTCGAATTGCACTGGACTCATCAGCACGCACATCTAGGTGGCGCTGTCGAGCCATATGTGTACGTCCATGTGCGAGCGAGCCATATGTGTACGTCCATGTGCGAGACCCCCAAAATACGTAATTCTACACCCGACTTCGGGGGGTTTCGAGTACATATAGGCCGTCAAAAATACGATTTACTTCAGGTAAGAAAAAGAAAAACGAAAAAAAAACAAATAAACATTTGCAATCACACCGCGTGCTCGGGCCCTAATTAGTGATTATTTCTTCCAAGATGCATCAAACAAGTTGGACAATATTTGGTGAAACGTGAAGTTAACTTTTCTTCACCAGTTTTGAGTTCAGGATTATTTGAGCGTTTTAAATCACGGCTCGATGACATCACTGAAGCTTTACTTGGCTTCACCTCGGCCCGATGACGTCACTGAAGCTTTACTTGGCTTCACCTCGGCCCGAGCACCAATACAGTAAAAAAGCTCCAGCGTTAGAATCTGTGCTTCTCCGTGTCATTGGACCTGGTGACACTCAGCTGGTACAGCCCTTGCTTGCTAGCTAGCTTCAACAAAGTGGAAATGCATCTTACCTGGACGAACGGCTCGGTTACTTTAAATGTACCAAAAATAAAGAGACGAAGAAGAAGTGGATTCATTTGGTGACGGAGACGTCTTCAAAGACACCAGCAAGTTTCACAGACTTTCATCGGAGACGGACAAACCGCAGTTAAAGGTCAACGAGCTGCACGACCATCGACTTACCTTCATCCTCCCGTCCGCCATCACGGCCTCCAAATGTAAGTTACCCTGTGTGCTTATGTTATGATCATAACAACATTTATTCAATGGCTTCAGTAATTATTAAGATACGGTAACGTGACGAACCCTCCCCTCATTTATTTTCACAGATTTCCATGAATCAATGATCAGCTCAGTCATCACTAATCATAGTGATAAACACGGTAACCTGCTTCCTGTTTGTTTAGAAAACACAAGCATGCCATTTGATGAGCATTATTGTTTTTCCTACACATTTACATCAGATCAATACAAATGATGTGATTGTTGAACTTACAGCTGTTTCCTTCTCCTCCTCTGGTCCATGGTCTGGATGCAGAGTCCTGCACCGTGACACATCCATGTTATGTGTGCTTTGTATCAGCGTCCGCTGTTGGGACAGACAGAGGACGTTGTCCTGTTTAAGGACAACATAGAAGACTGACCTGAAACATGAAGCTGCTGTCATTAAAGTAAATACGTGTTCATTCTCTGCTCATGTCATCTGCAGCCAAGACTAAAGACTGACTAAAGACTGAAGACTGAAGACAGACTGAAGCTGCTTCATGGACTCAAACCTGTTGAATCTTCAGTGTCTTCAGTCTTTGTGATCTTCAATCTGTGGAGGACAATGGACACTGTCCAGTGTTAGAAATGTGGAACACTGACATCTAGTGGTTAAAATTATTCCTGCAGTCCAAATTCAAAACACTGGAGAGAGTTCAGTCTGACTTCAGTCTTTAGTCAGTCTCAGTCTTTAGTCAGTCTCAGTCTTTAGTCAGTCTTCAGTCAGTCTCAGTCTTTAGCCAGTCTCAGTCTTTAGTCAGTCTTTAGTCAGTCTCAGTCTTTAGTCAGTCTTCAGTCTTTAGTTAGTCTTTAGCCAGTCCTTAGTCAGTCTCAGTCTTCAGTCAGTCTTCAGTCTTTAGTCAGTCCTTAGTCAGTCTCAGTCTTCAGTCAGTCTCAGTCGTGGTCGGCGTGTTTCCGCTCATATGGACTCTACGGTGAAAAAACTTCCCATGATGCCCAGACCAGACTAGATCAGACCGGATCAGACCGGATCAGACCAGACCAGACCAGATCAGACTGGATCAAACCAGACCAGACCAGATCAGATCAGATCAGACCCAGACCAGATCAGACCAGACCAGACCAGATCAGACCGGCTCAGACCAGACCAGATCAGATCAGATCAGATCAGACCCAGATCAGATCAGACCAGACCAGACCAGATCAGACCGGATCAGACCAGACCAGATCAGATCAGATCAGATCAGACCCAGACCAGATCAGACCAGACCAGACCAGACCAGACCAGACCAGACTGGATCAGACCAGACCAGACCAGACCAGATCAGATCAGATCAGACCAGATCAGACGGGATCAGACCAGACCAGATCAGACCTGACCAGATCAGACCCAGACCAGATCAGACCGGATCAGACCAGACCAGATCAGACCAGACCAGACCAGACCAGACCAGATCAGACCGGATCAGACCAGACCAGACCAGATCAGATCAGATCAGATCAGATCAGATCAGATCAGACCCAGACCAGATCAGATCAGACCAGACCAGACCAGATCAGACCGGATCAGACCAGACCAGATCAGATCAGATCAGATCAGACCCAGACGAGATCAGACCGGATCAGACCAGACCAGATCAGATCAGATCAGATCAGATCAATCCGTTATTAATTTTATTGTATCTAACTATTTTTACACTTAAACGTGAGTTTTAGGTGACCATTCTGCTTTTATTACTGGGGTTTCATTTGATTTCTATTTGTATTGGTTGGTAGTTCAGGTGTGTGGGTACCTGCCTCAAGGGGTCTCTTCCTCTTCCTGCTGCCGTCATGACGTCCATGGTACGCGCCTCCGCTCGCACGTGCCTTTTTTCTAATATGCGGGTGGAAGGTGGGCAGTTCAGGTGGAGGTCGGGAGGTTCGGGGTTTCACTGTGTGCGCACTTGGTGTCACATGTGATGTGTATGAGAAAGATCACACAAATAAATTTATGATAACGAATTGGATTTTTAAACAGGATCATGTTTTCACACTTGCAGATGAAAGTGAAGTTATGAAGGAGGGAAAATGCTCGACGCTGTAAATGGCAGGGAAACTCAGCGACAACACTGCTCTAAAACTACTCCGCGATGGGAGAAGTCCGAATTCCGAGCGTCAGTGAAACGCAGCGTAACGTCACACGCAGTCGCGGAGGACACCGGAAAAACACTCCGAAGGGACGGGACAAACATTCCCCGCGCAGTACAGCAGGACTCTGCGGAGACTACCCTGTGAGCTTGTGCTGAGCGTTGTATATGGTTGAAGACTTTGTGTTTCCAGCATGAAGCAGGTACACTGTAGATTTACAGGTATAAATTATCAGAAGTAACACAGCCTCACACACGCTGCTGGCGTGCTAGCCCCACAGTAGCTCGGGCCATCGGCCGCCATCTTTTCATAGTGACTTCACGGAATTCAAAGTAAACATGAAATAGATCACGACCGAGGACTTGTCCTCAGGATTTAAGTTCTCGTCAAACAGCAGACGTGTGCGGTCCAGCTAGCCGGTACGAGCGGCCGGTCCCGCGTGTGAAGGCGCGGTCGTGCTGTGGGAAGCCGAGGGTTCGAGTCCGACCCGCCTCCGTTCCCGCGTGGTCGTCCCCGTCTGCGTCAGGCTGTCCTCTGTTCGCCGTGTCTGTCCCTTCAGGCAGCTCGGTCAATGAAGCTTGAGAGACAAGAGCCAAGAAGAATCGGTCTCTCAGGCAAACAGCAGACTGGAGCTGACTTGCACACGAGACCGTGATGAACATCACAAACCTGTTGGTGGACCACTGGAACAAATGTTAAAAAGAACGAGTCGCTGTGGCGTGAGACACTGGACATGGAATCTGCTCACGGTGACCAAAATGGCAGTCGCTGAACAGCACCCAACCGGTCCACACCGGGTCTGGAGTCGATCTGGTCTGGCTGTAGACTGATCTGGTACTGGTCTGATCCGGTCCTGGGTCTCGATCTGAATGTCTGGTCGGATCTGTAATCGTCTGGTCCCGTCTGGTTCGTCTGATCCGGTCCTGAATCGGTACTGGCTACAGGGAGAGTTTTCACGCGAGAGTCCATTATGAGAGCGAAACACGCCGACCCACACTGAGGACTGACTAAAGACTGAAGACTGACTGAAGACTGAGAAACGAACTAAGACCTGAACTGAGGCTGATACTGCAAAGACTGAGACTGCATAGAGAGACTGACTGAAGACTGAGCCACTGACTAAAGACTGGAGACTGAATAGCGAAGACGTGACTAGAAAGACCGAAGGACTTACTAAGACTGAATACTGACTGGAAAGACTGAGATAGACTGACTGAAGCGGACGACTGAAGACTGAGACTGACCTAAAGACTGAGACCCTGACGAAGGACTGACTAAAGACGGAAGACTCACTAAAGACTGAGACTGACTAAAGACTGATCTGACTAAAGACTTGAACTGACAAGGACTGGCTAAAGACTAACTAAGACGAAGACTGACTAAAGACCTAAGACTGGAAGACTGACTAAAGACTGAGACTGGCTAAAGACTGAGACTGACTAAAGACTGAGACTTGACAAAGACGGGAGACTGACTGAACTCTCTCATGTTTTTGAGATTTGGAGATAGATAGATTACCTATAGGATTAGATAAGATAGATATATAGATGATAGATTAGTAAGCTCGATTAGATAGATAGATCGTAGATAGAATGAATATGATCGGAAGAGAAATAAGAGTAATTAAACCAAATAAAATATAAAGTGCAAAATGTTCGTAACCAACTCACTACATAAACACAGAGAAAATGTATCTAAATAAATAAATTGTTCAATTAACAACAACCTTGATTACCCCACGGTCGTGAGCGTGAGCGTGCGGTGATTTTATTTCATAGAAAATGCACTATTCAAATATTTCACGTTAAAAGGGGGGCCCGGTGGAAATAGTTATTAGCTATATTTATAAAAATACAGTAATCGTATCTGTGCCATGTGTGCTTAAAACCTGTTAAAACATGTATTTTTTAAACATCATTTAAATGGGGAATTAATTAATGAGCCTGCGAATTTAGCATTAATGTATTTGAAGTGTGCTAAATACTTTTTCTTTTTTGATTTCCTAAACATTGTGAAAAAGTTAAACGTCCAACGTGTTTTTGTGTCGAGTGTTTGTTTCTTCCAGTGATTATTTAGAACTATTGTGCGTTAATCTGTCTAATGTCGGATGTTTTTCACCTGGCCAAGTACTAAATCAAAGAAGCTGACGTTGCACTGAGTGAGTCCTGCTCTGGTTTTTAAAAAACAGACTGAGCGCCCTTCCCTTTCAAGTGTGGGGAAGCTTGGCACTGGCAGAAACTTGACAGGACTTTTTAAATGTTCCCCATTTTAAGCCTGGCCATGTAATGCCTGTTCATCTCACTTATTGACTCGTGTATGCTGTATTAGCCTGTATTGTGATGATGGATAAAGGTTCATTGCATAATTGCTCATAATGCTGTCAGCCTCCCGTCTTTAGTTCTCACTGGATCTGCACGTCTCACATTCACTATTATTTTTTGTGACAATAGTAGATAGTTAATAATCAATTAGCTTTAATATACTAACGCATTAATTGTCGCAGCGGTACTAAGGAGTATATTTTGGTTACCAAAAAGTCAAAAGACTGCATTCATTTTCACTGTGGGTTTGGACACCAAATTGCCTTTCGTCATATTGATTCCTAAACCTGGTTCCTGTGTCGTGGAACCACACTGAGTTTCATTAGTTACTATTTCCATAAATCTTTGTTACGTGCTTCACATTGGTTTTATTTATCTGAGTTCGCAAGACCGTTGTTAACTCATTTCCATTAAAAACAACATTTTGTAGAAGAAAACTGGTGGGACTTTAATGATCACCTGTACTTCTGATCAAAAACTGACCAGTTCCAACAACTTTGGTACCAGCCAAACATTCAACCAGGTCCCCGCAGCAGCTCCCAGCAGCCAGTTCAACCACAGTGATGCGATTGTAGTTTGTAGTTCTGAAAAGTGGAGAGAGCTTCAACATTTTTTCACCAGTTTTGAGTTCAGATTTCTGGAGGCCGCTTAAATCACAGCCTGATTGCTGGACACGAAGCTATTTAGTGAACCTCGCCCCCGACCACTAATTACAGTATTACACCCTCTCCAGCGCGTACCCAATCTGTGGTTACTCCGATGTCAGTTATTCAACTTGAGTACCTCAGTTGGTACAACTTGCAGCTAGCCGGCTTCAACAACAGCACATGCATACTACCTGGACGAACGGCTCGGTTTACTTTCCATCGCCACCCCATTCACTTCATCCACGCTGTGACTGGGACCTGTTGCTTAGGATCTGACGTTCCAATCATGCTCAGGTTAACGGTTCACCACCTTGAGGTCTGATATATTATTACATGATATTCACATAAAGCTCACTGAACCAGGTCATGTGGCTTACCACAGCCATTCTGCTAGAACATGCACGTATCATCTAGGGTCTGAGCTCAGTGGCCATCAACCACACCTCCCAGGCTGTTGAGGGACCTCTACCAAGAAGGAGGCGTGATGGAGGGCTGCATCACAGACCTGACCTCCACAATCACCTGACCTGAACCCAGCTTGAGATGTTGGCTGGTGCGCTCAGACGCGTGGAAGGAAAGCAGCCAACAAGTGCTAGCGATATTTGAAACTCCTTGCAGGGAACTGTGGAGAACCACTGATGCGTGGACGATCCTCGTGATCTGATACTGCGCATAGGACCGGTGTCAAAGCTTTCATCATAGAATCTCAACTATGATGAAAACTTGACTTTTACTTCCTTTACATTTTTTGTTGCCACATTATTTTCATTGTGTTGTCTACAGGCGCATTTCTACTGTGGATTACTAAATTACGCTCCCAGTGCCAGGGAACAGCAGAAGATTAAATAAAGCACATCCGAACAAACCGATCAAAAAAGAAGACAAACTGATTTTGATGATTTGTTGATGTTTTTTAGTCCTGACAATTTCAAACAGGACGTTCAACAGTGGTTTGTTTGTGAGATGCTCAGCACAACTTTGATTTTATTATTTCTCTTTTATTTAGATGTTTTAATCTGTGTGAAATTGTGAAGCCAATGTTATTTCCAACGTTAAACACCAGTCTTCACATGTGTAATGAATGAGACAGTCGCATGAATCAGTTCTGTCACTTTTAAAGGAAGCACATGTTCTTTGTCGCTTGTTTTTTTTTGTTTGTGATCTCCTATAACCGGGGTTAGTGTGTGTCATTTTATATCTGACACACACACTCTAACACACCACTACACCCGTAACACAACCATCTCTTAAACACACTCCACTGATTGAAACTACGAATAATAACATGTGTGTTTGTGGTTTTCTTTCAGCGAGTATGTAAGGACTTAGACTCTGTTTTGTCGATGGGCATTCAAGAAAATTCCAGAAGGTGAGTGAAACTGAGCAAAAACTAGAGAAAGAAAAACATAAAAAGTGATTAAATTTCAAAGAATTATTATCGATGCACTTTGATAGATCACTAAATTTAATGACAGATTTGTTTTATGAAACTATTATTGACAAAACTAATGAACATAAGATAGAAATCATCAGTTAATCTATCGACCATCCTAGTCAGTCGGTCTTTCAGATCATGATCCAAACTGTTTGTTATACACGTAACTGAAACCTTACGTGTGTGTGTGTGTATGGTGACGAGAGTACTTGATTAAGTAAATCTATACCAACTGTACAAATCCAGAATTAGAACAGAACCAGAAATTAATTTTATTTCCTTCTTGGCAAAGTGTGTAGCGTGAACAGACTAGTTTGCCTTCTGTAGTATTGGCACCACCTTTTAAGAGGGACAATTGCAGAGGGCGGTAGAAGATATAGCAAGCTTTTCCCGTTGGCACACGGTTTTGGTCCTGATGGACACCGCAGGCCTTTCTCACAGAGGGGAGCAAGCTGGAGCAGAGAAGTTTCCAGGGTGGGAGGTGTCGGCCACCTCCCACCCTCGGCACTGCAAGCTTGCAGCCTATGACCTTCTCAAGCTGTGTCGGATGATTACGCTAGTTAGTCTGAACTTTGTATCTTTGGCAGTTGGCCACGCAAAGTCAAAACAAGCCGGTTGATGGAGTGAAGAGTAGGTGAGGACTGGACATCATGATGCAGTGTAAGACATGCTCCATCTAATTGTCTTTTGGCAGGTTGAATTTTTTACCTCTGCTGTGCCTTCTTGATGGTGGCTGATGTTCAGTGCTGCACCCTCCTTGAGGGTCCAGGGAAGAGGCTGGAGCCCAAGGCAAATATTGGTACAAGTGGGGGAGAGGACCTCAACCCTGTTGACCTGGGAGCACACAGGGTGATGGGGGGTCGTGGGGCATGGGGCTGGATCCTTCCTAGATTCAACAACACCATCTCACCACTGTCTTTAGAGCGTTGTCCAGGTTATGATCTGGCCACACCAGGTCACCAGTTTGTCACACTTCCCCCCTGTAGTCCAGCGACTCATCCCCACCAAGAGATTAGCCCAATACGGGTAGTTTGTCGTCGCATGAAATTCAGAGCTTGACCGATGGTCGATGGAAGGTGCAGCTGCAGGAGCTGTGTGGTTTACAGGATGTTTTAGAAGAAGAGCAGACGGAGGCAAGAGACGCAGCGCTTGAGGAGATTCGGTTGCCTGAATGGAGTTCCGGGAGTCCGAGAAGCTTGCAGTTCCGTGCTTGCACGCGCTGTTCCTGACCAAACGAGGAAAGTTGGAACACCATGAAGGTTGGGTCAGGGCACGTTCAGCTGGGGAGCCTTGTTTGGAGCAGGTCCGGGTATGAGGATGATAGGTGCTGTTTTTGATGAAGGTCCAGAGTGAAGCTCACAGCAATCCAATGATCCTGGTGTGGAGGTAGTTTAGGGGGAGTAGTCGATTGCTGGGAGGGTTGTTTGTTAGTGGAGGTCCATGTTCATGGCGTCATCCACTGACCCTGTTGGCTCTGTAGGCGAACTGCAGGGTCCGGAGGGGGCTCCCTGATGTCTTTTGAGGATGTGAATGTGTGGTGCTCCGCCCCCCGCCGCTAAAACGGAACTTCTTCCACAGGGATTTCAGGGCGACGGGTCTGTAGCGTTGCTGTACCCGTGATTGGTTGGGTTTCTTTGGGGCCCAGGGCTGCTGGTGTGGCGTGATTGAGCCAGGCGGCACCGTGGCATGCACTCAGGCGGTTGTTAAGCTGTTTAGTGTGCACACGCGAGTATACGCCAACGCTGGTCGCGCCGTACCCGAGTTCACGCGTGGCATGGGGCGCCCGCGGCCGGCCCCCGACCTTGCTTGCGGGGGTTCTGCTCGTGACACCTTTTTGACCCTCCTCTCCTGAATAGCGCTGGAAGTCCGCAATTACGTCAACGGTGCTGTTAGAATGCTGTAGGTGGGGTGGGGAGGGGGCACTGCCAAATTGGCTTTGCACTGCGGCTCCCAGGGCACGCCCCTCACAGCCACTGTCCTAATCTCCAATTTCTTTTCCCACTTCGGTTTTTG
>NW_020858939.1:0-8381 GCF_000972845.2 Larimichthys crocea | reverse complement strand
TTAGATATTTTATGTATCGAACTATTTTTACAAAAAAACACTTTAATAGTTTTATTTGATATTTTTGACAAGTCTGCATTTGTTATTGTACGGGGTTTTCAATTTGATTTCTTATTTGTATTGTGTTGTAGTTCACAGTGTGTGTCTTACCTGCCTCAGGGTACCTCCTCCTTCCTTTCCTCCTCCCTGCCGTCTGCGCGTCATGACGTCATGGAGCGGCCTCCGCGCTCGCACAAGTGCCTGTTTGCTAATGGGTGGAGGTGGCGCGTGCAGGTGGAGCTGGGAGTAGGTCGGGTTTCAACTGTGTGCAGCACTTGGTTGTCACATGTTGTGGTATAAAAGTGCTACACAAATAAAGTTGATTGATTAAACGAAGGATTTTTAAAAACAGATCAGTTTTCATCACTTGCAGATGAAGTGAAGTTATGAATGATGGGAAATGCTCTGACTCGTAAGGACGGGAAACTCAGCGAACAAACTGCCTAAACTCCGCGATGGAGAGATAGTTCCGATTTCCGAGCGTCAGTGAACGCAGCGTAACGTCCACGCAGCGCGAGGCGGGAAAAACCTCCGAAGAGGACGGAGACAAAATGTACGGCCGAAGCACGCTGAGGACGTTGTGGCTGGCTGAAGGTTTTGTTTGGTGAAGGACGTTTGCCAATGAACATGGTAAAACGTTTAGATCTTTATTATTATGTGGAACAACAATCCAGCGTACACACAGCTAAGCGCTGCTAGCCACAGTAGCTCTGGCCGCGCCGCGCCATCTTTTGTTGCAGTGGACTCAGCAGGAAGTTCAAGTAAACATGAAAGAATCACGACCAGGACTTTCCTCAGGATTGAAAGTTCGCTCCAAACAGCAGACGTGTGGGGCCGCGCCAGCGCAGCCGGTACTCACGATAGCAGCGGGTCCCGCCGTGTGAAGGCGTCGCCCGTGCTGTGGAAGCCGAGGGTTCGAGTCCGACCCGCGGCTCCTTCCCGGCGTGTCGTCCCCCTCTCTGTCTCTGTCCTGTCACGTGTCGCGTCCTCTTCACTGTCCGGTACAATGAGCTTGAAGAGACAAAGAGTCCAAGAAGAACGGTCCCCAGCTCAACAACAGGCAGACGTGGAGCTAGCGTTCACAACGAGACCATGATGAACAGCACAACCTGTTGTGGACCACTGGGAGACAAATGTAACGTACAGAGAGTCTCTGTGGCTGAGGACACCTGGACCGGGATCTGCTCACGGTACCAACATGTGTCACTGACAAAGCACCCAACCGGTTCGGATCCGGTCTGGTCCTGGTCGGTCGGGTCGATCTGATCTGATCTAGCGGCTGCGCTTGGTCTGCTGATCTGATCAGACGTCTGGTCTGGTCAGATACTCCGGTCGATGTCTGGTGCGGGTCTGCCCGTACTGGATCTATCTGGGTCTGGTCTGATCTGGTCTGGTCTGAGTCTGATCGGTTGGTCCTGGTCTGGGTCTGGTAAGATCTGGTCGGGTCTGCATCCGTCTGGATCTGTCTGGTCTGCGGTCTGGGCTGATGGGTACTGGTCTGTATGAGATCTGATCTGGTCGGTCTGATCGGTGCTGATTCCTGGGGTTTATCTGGCTGGGTCTTGTCCTGGTCTGATCTGGGCTTCTGGTCCTGATCCGGATCTGATCTGGGTTCGTGGTCTGCGATCCGGTCTAAGCGCCTGGCGATTCGTTGGATGTCTGAGTCTTCGTTGATCTGGTGCTGGCGACTGGCTCTGGTCTGGGCAGATCATGGGAGTGTTTCACACCGTAGATCCATACGAGCGGAACGACGAACGGCGACCACGACGTGAGACTGATAACCTAAAAGACTAACGGATAAAGACTGAAGACGACTAAAGAGATGACGTGAACTGAAAGACGTTGAGACTGACTAGAGAAGACTGACTAAACTGACGATAAGAACACTGACTGAAGACTGGCAACTACTAAGACTGAACGACTAAAGACTGAGAAACTGACAAGACTGAGACTTGCTAAGACTAGATACTAAAGATAAGACTAGGTACTAAAGCTGAACTAGAGAACTACGTGAGACGTCGACTAAAGACGGAGACTGACGAAAGACTGTACTAAAGATGAGACTGCTAGATGGACGTGATAAGATGAACTGGAACTGCAAATGACAAGACGAAGACTACTAAAGACTGAGACTGACTAAGACTAAAAGACTAAAGACTGATAACGAGCTTGACTAAACTGAGACTTTGACTGAGCTTAGATAGATAGATAGATAGATAGATAGATAGATAGATAGATAGATAGATAGATATGATCTGAAGAGAAATAAGAGTAATCTAACCAAATAAATAAAAGTGAAAATGTCGTAACCAAATAATACATAAACAGAAAATGTATATAAATAAATAAATTGTTCAATTACAACAACCTGTGATTGACCCAGGTGTGAGCGTTAGCGTGCAGGATGTTATTCATAGAAATGCACTGTTCAAATATTTCAGTTAAAAGGGGTGTGTGAAATAGATTATTAGTTATTATTATAAAAATATCAGTAATCAGTATCTGTGACACTGTGTGCTGTAAAACCTGTTAAAACATGTAGTTTAAAACATTTCATTTAAAATGGGAATAATTAATGAGCCTGAATTTAGCATAATGTCATTTGAAGCTGCTGCTAAAATACTTTTTTTTTTTTTGTTCCTAACATTTGTGAAAGTTAAAGTGCCAAGTGTGTCTGATGTTTGTTTCTTTCCAGTGATATTTAGCACTATGTGCTGCTAATCTGTCTAATGTTGGATGTTTTTCACCTGTGCCAAGTACAAATCAAAGAAGCTGACGTGCACTGAGTGAAGTCCTGCATCTGGTTTTTAAAAAACAGACTGAGGCCCTTCCCTTTCAAGTGTGGGGAAGCTTGCACTGGCAGAACACTTGACAGAGACTTTTTAAATGTTTCACATTTTAAGCCTGGCCTGTAATGACTTTCATCTCACCTTATTGACCTCTGTATATGCTGTTATTAGCCTGTATGTGTTGATGATGGATAAAAGGTTCATGCATAATTGATTATTAAATGCTGTCAGCCTCCTCTGTCTGTAGTTCCTCAATGATCTGCAGTCTCACATTCACCATTATTTTGGTGACAATAGTAGATAGTTAATAATAATTAGCTTTAATATACTAACGCACTTAATGTGCAGCGAGTAATAAGAGTTATGGTACCAATAAACTCAAAATGACTGCATTCATTTTCACTGTTGGGTTTGGACAAACAAATTGTCTTTAGTAATATTGAATGCATAAACCTGGTTCCTGTGTAGTGGAAGCACACTGAGTTTATTAGTACTATTCCATAAATCTTATTCGTGCTTCACATTAGTTATCTGAGTTCAAAACGTTTTTAACTCATTTTCCATTAAAACAACATTTTGTAGAAACTGGTGGATTTGTTCTGATCACATGACTTCTGATCAAAAACTGGCAAGTCAACAACTTTGGTACCAGCCAAACATCAACCAGGTCCCCAGCAGCAGACCCAGCAGCCAGTTCAAACACAGTGAGCGATGTAGTTCTGAAAAGTGGAGGAAGAGACTTCAACAGTTTTTCACCAGTTTTGAGTTCAGGATTTCTGAGGCCGCCTTAAATCACAGCTTGATGATGCACTGAAGCTTTATTTAGTGTAACCTCGCCCCGACACTAATACAGTATTAAACCTTCAGCGCGTTACAATCTGTGGTTCTCCGTTAGTCAGTTATTAAACTTGATTACACTCAGTTGGTACAACCCTTGCTAGCTAGCCAGCTTCAACAAACTGCAAATGCATCTCACCTGGACGAACGGCTCGGTTACTCCATCCAGCACACCTCCATCACTTCATCCTCTCCTGTGATTGGCCTGTTGCTTCAGGATCTGCCGTCCAATCACTGCCAGGCGTTAAGGTCACCTGAGGTCTGATATATTAAAATGATATTAAAAAGCTCACTGAACCAGCATGGCTACCACAGCATTCTGCAGAGACATGCCATCATCTGGTCTGAGCTCAGTGGGACCATCAAACACACCTCCAGACTGTGTGAGGGACATCTGACCAAGAAGGAGAGTGATGGAGGGCTGCATCACATGACCTGACCTCCACAATCACCTGACCTGAACCCAGCTGAGATGGTTTGGGATGAGTTGGAGCAGAGTGAAGGAAAAGCAGCCAACAAGTGCTCAGCATATCTGGGAACTCCTTCAAGACTGTTGGAGAACCACTGAGGTGACGACCTCGTGAAGCTGACTGAGGAAGGAACAGTGTGCAAAGCTTCATCAAAGAATCTCAAATATGAAACTGATTTTTACTTCTTTACTTTTTTGTTGACACATTATTTCATGTGTTGTCTACATGATGGTCCTACTGTGGATTACTAAACTACCAGTGCCAGAATTAAATAACAAATCCTGAACAAACCGATCAAAAGAAAACTGATGATTTTGTTTGACTTGTTTTTTAGTCACTGAAAGTTCAAACAGAACGTTCATACAGTGGTTTGTTTCTGTGAGATGCTCAGAAAATTTGTATTTTATTATTTTCTCTTTATATTAGATCGTTAATCTGTGTGTTAATTGTTACTTACAACGTTAAACAACAGTCAAATGTGTAATGAATGAGAACAGTCTGACAGTGAATCAGTTCTGTCACTTTTAAAGGAGCAAATGTCTTTGTCTTTGTTTTGACACATAACAGGGTTAGTGTGTTCATTTTATATCAGACACACACACCTCTAACACACACACACCTCTAACACACACCTCTAACACACACATCTCTAACACACCTCCACTTGATGAAACTAGAATAACCTGTGTGTGTGGTTCAGGTATGTTGACACTTAGACTTTCGGTTTTGTCGGTGGCGCATCAAGAAATCCAGAAGGTGAGTGAACTCGAGCAAAACTAGAGAAAGAAAAAAAACAAAGTGATTAAATTCAAATGAATATATCGATGTTGTTGATTGGTCAATATAATTTATGACAGATTTGTTTTATGAAACTAATGAATGAAGATGAAATCATCAGTTAATCATCGACCACCTCCGTCAGTCGACTGTTCAGATCAGATCAAACTGTTTGTTATTATCACAGTAAACTTGAAACTTTACTGTGTGTGGTGTGTGTGTGAGAGAGTAATTGATAAGTCTATCTCTGTCAACACTCAGCTTAGACCCCTCAGACATTATTCTTTTATTACGCTCTGCAGTCTGATGACGGTGACAGTGTTCCATTCTGAGTCCTTGGCCCCTTGTGAAAGGACAATTGCATGGTAGGGTGAGGTAGAAGCTTTGTCCCGTGGCACACGGTTTTTCGTCCTGATGACCGAAGCCAGACCAGCCTTCTGCCATACGGGGAGCAGCTGGAGGCAAGAGTTGTCCCGTGGTGGGAGGTGTCCGGCCACCTCCCACCCCTGGCCGCCGCAGCAGTGCCTATGACCCTTCTCAGCCAGCTCGAGGACCTGATACGCTGTCAGCTCTGCCCTTGTCCTTGGCCATGGCGCACCCAGCACCCGCCGGTGGGGCGGGTGCGGCTGCGTCTCAATGTGGCCTGTATAGCTTGCTCCATCATTGTCTTTGGCCAGGTTATGAACTTATTTTCCTCTCTGCTGCGTGCCTTCTTGATGACGTGAGCCTGATGTTCCAGCTCCTACTTGAGGTCCTGAGACGGATGGTGGCCCAGGAAGCGGAGAGGATCCTCCACCCTGTTGACCTGGGAAGTCACACACGGGTTATGGGGGGAGTGGCGGCGGTCCTTCCTGAAGTCAACAACCATCTCCACTGTCTTTGTGTTAGAGCGTTTGCTCCAGGTTGTTCTGCCACACCAGTTCACACAGGTTGGTCCACTTCTTCTCCCCCTGTAGTCGACTCATCCCCACCAGAGATGAAGCCCAATAAGGGTGGTGTCGTCTGCAAACTTCAGGAGCTTGACAGAGGGTGACTGGAGGTGCGCCTGTTTTGGTTTACAGGGCAGAAGAGCAGAGGGGAAGGACGCAGCCTTGAGGAGATCCGGTCTGATGGACCGGCGAGTGGCAGGAGACCTTCGCGTTCCCATCTTGACGCCGCTTGACGTTCCTGTTCAACAGAGGAAATCTGTGATCCACCTGGCGGTGGGGTCAAGGCCACGTTCCGCGAGCAGCTTTTGTCTTGCGAGCAGGGGCCGGGATGATGCGTTGTTGCTGAAGGCCAGAGCTGAAGTGCCCACAAACCAAGATCCTGGTGTAGGAAGTTTGGTGGGGGGAGTCCCAGATGCTGGAGCTGAAGTTGGAGGGCCATGTTAAATGCGTCCCGTCACAGACCTGTTGGCATCTGTAGGCGAACCTGCCAAGGGGGTCCCAGGAGGGGGGTCCGTTTTGGCAATGTCTTGAGGTTGTGACAGCACCAGACGCTAAAGGAATTCATTCCACAGATGTCAGGTCCGCAGGGTCTGTAGTCGTTGAGCCCCTGATTGGTTGCGGGCCTCTTGGCACAGGGGATGATGGTGGAGCGATTTGAGGCAGGCTTTGGACCACGTGGCATGTCCTCAGGGAGGTGTTGAAGATGTTGGTGAAACAACGGAGACAGCTGGTCAGGCGCAGTGCAGTGCTTTCAGCGTGGCAGGGGAGACAGCGTACGGCCCAGCCTGATTTGCGGGGGTTCTGTCTCTTGAACACTTTTTTGACCTCCCCTCTCCTGAATAGAGAGAGTCAGCATTACGTGGTGTGATGTGTGGTGGGGGGGTGGGCGAGGGGGACTGCGGTGGCCAGAGGGCGTTTGGTTACCAGAACTGTCCAATGCTTTTCAATCTGCAATAGAAACTTGTTCAGGTCGCGGCCAGACGGGGGTCGTTGGTGGGGCTGCGGGGCCCTATGGGCTTCTAGCTGCCGTGATATCTGCCCGAGCCCCCTCCAGACAGACGCAGAGTCGTTAGCAGAGAATTGCTTCTTTACAGGTTCTCAGTACAGTCAGTACAGTCAGTACAGTCTTTAGCATCCCCTCACCGCCCTGCTAAAACAACTTTTTCGACTCCTTGAATTTGAATTTGTCCCCACTCCTATCCGCCTCCTCCTTCTTAGACCTCAGCTTCGGACGTTTAGTTGCTAAACCCGTCTGTTTTTGTCTGTTGTTATAGCTCACCGTGGTTCTTGTTGGTATGCAGGGAGTCCTCACAGACGCTGCTGTACGACGTCACAGCCTCTGCCGCAAGCTCTCCAGGCCGTTGTCGCCAGTAGCAAAACACTTCCCAGTCAGTTGCAGTCCAAGTTTGCCCTGCATCCTCCACCCCCCCCCCCCCCCCCCCCCCCAGCCTCATGCAGTCCACTGTTTGGATGTCCTCACTGCAGCGTTTACAGAGTTTCAGCTTCTGCCATCTATGCAGGGAATCAGGTGCGATCATGGCGATGATTCAGAGTTCCCAGCTGCCTGCCCACGAGGAACAGCATGGTACGGCTTTGCGGCTGTGGTGTAGCCAGTGCGATCCAGGGTTATTTACCTTCTCCGGTGGCGGCCGTTAATGAATTGTCTGTATTTGGGGAGTTCCGGCTGAGATTCCTTTGTTTAAAATATCCCGAGGACGATAATAGGGGAAATGGGGGTGAGTTCGCTCCACTTTAAGGATCTGGTCCTGCCGGAGCGCCCCGCACACTGGGCCTTCTTTAACCAGGGGGCCGGGCTTGGCGGTATGCACCGACCAGAATGAAGCCGACGCGCGTAGAAGGGGTTTTTTTTAAAGTTTATGAAAAATGATTCCAGGTCGGGCGAACAATGTGTCATAATCACCGACAACATCCACACACCAGCCGCGGTTGATGTATTCCTCCTTTAATAAAAAACAAATACCTCCTCCCTTCTTTTTCCGGATAGGGCTGTGTCACGGTTCCGCTCTGAGCAGCTGGGAACCGGCTAAGTCGAGCACAGAGTCCGCGATCTTTTGCGCCCACAGCCAGGTCTCGGTAAAGCACATCGCCGAGGAAAGGGAGAAGGAAAAAAGGAAAGTCTCTGTTTCGCCATGCGTTAGCTGGCGCGTTCGTTCATTTTGTTGTACAGTGCGCCCGCACGTTTAGAGAGCGAAAAGACTTGGCCCCAGCGCGGGCCGGTTACCTCGTTTTCGGGCCCAGACGAGCGACCCGGCACGTTTCCCCCCTCTTGCGCCTTCGGTGACGTTGTTTCAGACGTAACAATACCGAGGGTAGCGTTGATCAGTATGTCGCCGAAGTTCTGCCTTGGGAGCAGAACCAGTGGGGCTCAGTCTGGCAGGCGTCAGTCTGTGCCAGGAGTTGCCTTCCTTTGATGCTTCAGGAGTTCTTCCTATTGTTAGAGAAATCCTTAAATCTTGGAAGTAACACAGAGTTTTTTACGAACAAAACAAAAACAATACGAGGGCCAATCGATCCCACCG
>NW_020858938.1:0-1365 GCF_000972845.2 Larimichthys crocea | reverse complement strand
GACAATTTTCTGTTCTATTTTACAGTGAATAAAGTATTAAAGCACCAATTCAACAGTTAAACTAATATTATATCTTAATTTTTCCACAGGTGAATGTGTTAGTGGTCCCCATGCAGAAGAAGCAGCTAACTTCTACAAAAATTGGTAAAGATCTGTTGACAAAAGCGGGGGATGCATTCAAGTCAAAGTTTGACTCAATGGCAGCGACATGTACCCTCGCCCCTGGTGATGTTCTGCAGGTTGATGCACCTTCATCTCTGGGCTGCTCCAAGCTCTTCTTCATTGAGTGCTTGCCATGGGATGGAGTCAGAGGGCAGAGTGTACAGGTGAAGCACTTCAAAGTTTGTGGTGTTCTGTTTATAAGGAATAAAATAACTGAAGTAGTTGTTAGAACAATGACAAAAAAAGAAAATATAATAAGAAGAAATGATAATTATGAAGAAAGTTCAAACTTTCGCTCTCTCAGCATACCTGTTCAAATGCTGCATTAAGTGGAAGTTGTAGTAGAAGTTTAGCTACTAAACTGAAATTTGCTTTAATTTACATGTTACAAAGTGCCACACAGGGACAACTTTTGAAGACACTATGGAAATGATTTTTGTTGTTTTGCAGGCACTTAGCAATGGGTTGAAGAGATGTTTGGACCTCTGTGTACAGCAGCACTTGGTGTGCTCGGTGGCCTTTACAGTTATCGGACCTGGAATTCTTTTAAAGTTCCCGCTGAGAGAAGCCATTCAAGTGCTGACTGAAAGCATTGGTCAGTTTGGATTGACTGCATCCTCTGGGTCTCTCTCCAGCATCCACATTGTCATTAAACCAGACTATCCTGACTCTGAGCAGGTGAATATCAACACTTGGGAAACTGTTGTAAATGGTTTGTCAGATAAATTATTGACGAGAAAGTGTTATGTAATGTGTGTGTCTTTATATCCAGTGCTATCATGATGTCTACAAGCAACTCAGCATGAAAATGAATCAGGGAGGCCAAGGTAAACTACATCGCTACAGACGGACTTTGAATAACTTAAATTACAAATAATTTCACTATTTCCACTGACGTTCTTCCTTTCAGCAATCTTCAAGTCCCTCACCAGTGACATTGATGACATCATAATGACAGTAGGAGGCGGGGTTACACTACAGCTGGTGTTTGGTGACATCACTAACGAGACTACAGATGCTGTGGTGAACACGACCGACTTCAGAAATTTTCAGTATGGTGGGTGAGAGCTGCTGTAGCTTAAGATATCCTAGTGAGCAGAAGAGTATGTTAAGTCATATTTAGCCATGTTAGTGCTAGAGTTCCCAGGTGTTGCATTGTTGTCAAGTTTAATCTTATCTTTGCAGATGGCGTGTGCAAAGACA
>NW_020858937.1:0-12327 GCF_000972845.2 Larimichthys crocea | reverse complement strand
GCGTCTATGTATATATGTCTATGCTGTGCGCTCTCAGAATTTTTTGATGTCCCGCCCTGCGCTTAAATTAGTGTTTCACCAGCCAATAGGGAGACGGCTAGAGTGAGGCCCAATTCTGGGTGTGTTCCTTCGCCGTTTTTTAACGCTCCGTAGGGGCGGGTATGTTTTGGACGTGCTGTTTTGAGCGCGAGCAGAAAAAATTTGAGAGCGCACAAGACATGTTTTGAGTCCGAGCACATTAGATTTGAGTGTGTGCACAGGACATATTTGAGTGCTAGCGAAATGTTTGTGTCCAAGCAGAAGAAATGTGAGCACAAGCATGTGATGTTTTGAGTCCAAGCACACATTTTGAAAGAAAGCAGCAGAAATCTGAGCATGAGGACAATAAAAATCTGAGAAGGAGAAATCATGCTCTCAAACTGAAAATGTGTGCTCTTGAATAAAGAGAGGATAATTCTTCCATAACTTTGACATTGGCGTCATCTCCCAGAGCTGGAGGTTGCGGCTGTGTTAACATGCCTTTTCTTTCTCTCCTCAGACCTCCACCTAAACAGAAGAAATGAGGTGTGGAAGAGAGCTGTCTCATTAGTGTTCAGATACATCTTTTTGTACAGTCAGTGTTTGCTTCCTGCCCTCCGATACTAAGTTGACAGTAGAGCCTTGTGTTGAGTATGGTGGCAGAAGGATTTTATTTTACAACAATGTATGCTTGAAAAACAGTTTGTGTTTTTTTGTTGTTTTTTTTTTGACAAAAGAACTCTTTAATAAAATGTTTGATTCTTGTGTGTTTCTAATGTTTGACTAACCAGCCTTGTATAACTACCGACATACAGGGACGTTTCCCGTCCTACCTGCTCTAACAGCTTCATGTTGCAGCAGATATGTTCACATTGTGAGTCCAGGATCTGTACCTGTGTCTGTGATGATGACTGGAGGTCAGAACTAGACTCAGACCTAAGCTTTCTGAATGTTGACCCCTCAGACTGTTTTGTAGTGTTCCTATCAATTCGCTAAAGTGCCTTTTTTTTCTCGCCCACACCGTCAGGTGTCCGTGTGTTCGGACAGTGTTTTTGTTGCATGAAAAAGAACTGCGTTTGAACTTTTCTCAGTCATTTGTGTGACTGTCCGCGATGGATTTGTTTTGGCAGCCATTTTGTGGGGAATTTGTCTGGAACGCGCTGGGCCGTGCTTGCCTGGTGACGGGAGTGCGCTCTCAATGCAGCCCCTCTCCTTTGACCGATATTACCATCACGGAGGGGCTGGCCAGCGTACACCTAGCTGTAGCTGTGCCTGCTAAAACCTTCAGTTCTTCATAGCGTCTGGCTGGATTCTCCAGCGGCCCATCGACTGGCCGTTGCGCGTCAAGCACCCTGCAGTGTGCGGACTGTCTTCCTCCAGATCCCAATGGCAGTGTTTTATTAGACAGCTAGCTGGCTAGCATGCTAGCTGACAGCTAGCTGGCTAGCTGATGTTAGCTTCTTGCCTTTAAATTAGTTGAACAAGCTGGCGGGCTTGCTAACCTAACTGGCCCGTGCTGTAGCTGCAGTGCTCGCTTCTTTATGTAGGAATAAATCTCGAACAAGAACATTACGTTTCCTGAACAGAACGAAGACTGAGTCCGAGGTGTCCGTGGTTGAGGCGGTGGGCTGCCCACCTCCTCTTAGGCACGGCTAGCTTGCTGCACCGGCAATCGGTCCCCATCGACAGACCGCTCTCTAAACTCCGGAAAATAGCGCATTTTTACTGGAAGCTAATCTCATCGGGATTTTATCGGCAATTAATTATACACATTATTTGGATTTCTGCTGTGGAAGAGGGACGACTAACCCGGGGGAGGGGGCTCGGTTCGTGTGGACGGAGGGAGATAGAGGTTCCGAACATGGCTGCTACGCGGAACTTGGTTCGACACACCGCCTGAGGTAAGATAGCCGGTCGGCGTCATTTTGTAAAATTCCGTCTGAAATTGGGGCTAACGTTAGTGGTGTCCTGTCTCTAAATGCATGCGCATTGATGGCTTGACAGTTAATCAGGGGTAACAGTGCTTGATGGCAGAATATTCTCCGTTCCTACATTATTCGCCCATGTCACCCGGCCTCGTGTCCCCATTCCTCTGCCACTGCTGTGAAGATGGCTATAATGATGCACGGGGAAGGCTTCGATCAAATCGGTGGGTTACCGTATTGGTATTGGACGATGGACCCCGTTTAACAATTAAGGCTTGGCTGTCGCACCTACAGTAGCTGAGACGTGCATTATCATGATGGACTTAGTAACGTTTACGTTACCCCGTTTTAGTAGCATGTAATGTCCCCCCCAAAGTCTACCGTTAGTAAGCGCCTGTCCTTCTAGTTTACCCTGTGACTGAGTCGTCTGTAACCGCTAACTATCTGGCGAGTCCACCAAGTGTGTGCCATAAAGAGGTTAATGATCTACGCGATCACTCTGTGTGTATCTAGGCAAGTTTCAGTAGCAGTGCTATCGCGACCTGCCTTGAGTTAACGCACGACACCAAACAGAATGGCAGAGGATGCCGGCGGACCAAACCGGAGGGAGATATGGGAGATGAATGGGTGTGTTACTGCATGATCGAAACGTGTTGATATCCTTCACTATTCAGTAGATGATTTCTGTCGTGGTGTGTCGCGTGGCTGCGATGGCTTTAGGTACCAAGGGAAAGCCAGCCAGCAATCCCGATTGTCCTCTGTAGATCCGCAGCATTTCGTTTGCTATGGCAGCTAAGGCTAGCTGTTAGCTTAGCTACTGCATCAGCCCCAGCCCCTACCCTGCCTTGGAGTAGATGGACATTCAGTTGCTTGGAGATAGATGCCCCTAGATAAGGGGCAGGTCTATGGTGAGACCAGTGCTGATCCACAGCTGGAAGAATTCTGACTTGCCATCTCCTCTCTCTCTCTGTGGTAATCTTTCTGTTGTTGCTGAACAGAAAATATGATCTGAAATTGTTGCTGATTCAACTGTTGGAATACTGTTTTTCTTCTGTTCAACACATTAAAATGGACCTTTTATCTCCAACCATGGCGTTACTTAATTCTGAGTCTAGTCAAATCATATTATTGTAACATTGACCCACCCCCGATTAAAACAAAAACCTGGTGCTGAAATAAGTCTTAGTGTTTGTGTCTTGTTGCTTATTGTTTGTTCTGTGAGATTTCTTTAGTCTTAATTGCACCGTCACAGGCGATAGACTTAAAACACACAGTTTGTGCCAACTGCCTGTTAAGACACTGAGCTCTTTTCATCATGAAACCTGCTCCAACTGAATCTGCTGCTTAGTTTTAGTCAGCCACTAGTAGGTGTAAGAGGGAAAAGCGCCTATGCCCAGCCAGAGGATTAGTTCTTTTCATAACATTGTCAGGGTGCCACAACCGCTTAACCATCACCACCAATCCAACCATGTAATAAGATATCTGTAATTACATTTACCATCTATAGCGGTCACTGTTTTTTATAAGAGGACAGAAAAATGAAGCAAATAACAAAGCTAATACAATGCCCTGAGGCTTAATCTTGTGTAAAATGAATGATCTTCTTGGGCGTAAGATACCGCGACACGAGTTTGTAGTGTAACAATACATTGTAACAATATGTATGAGGGTATGCGTCACCAAATCAAAAATAGATTGTTATATCAAGTCAAGTCTTGTCAATTAGAGGTGAGACAGGGTGCACATAGAGGGTGGAGCATCTGGGAGTGGCTTTTTTCAGTGGCAGACTTTTTAGTGTTCTCTCACTCAGAGATAACACTCCATCCAACAGATACATTGTTAAGTACCTTTTTGGCTTGCTTTTGCCACTGAAGTGGTTAGGCAGTCAAGATAACAGATTTGTTGTCAGTTCAGACTGTGTGTGTGACAGCTTTGACTAAGGCTTGGTATAAAGTCCATGATAACAATGTAAAATGACATTACACATTATGGCACAATTGCTCACGTGAAAAAAGACCTGTGAGCAGTTGGAGAGGCAGTTTTTTACCAGAGTTGTCACGATACCAAAATGAGTAACCACAATACTATACCAGACAAAGTTTCACGGTTCCGGGTATTATGGCGATATTGCAGTCTTTTTTTATTATTATTTTTATGAACTGCAATGTGTTTGTTCAAGTTATAAATACTTATTAACTACTTATAATGTTGTTTGGTGCATGATAAACATAATACTAGTGAAAGTAAGCGACAAAACTTTAGCTTGTTTGTTTTGAAGCGAGTTTCTATCGAAGCGGCGCTGTCTCCATTTAGTTCGTTCATGTCAGCAGAAACACACGAACAGCCAATCAGCTAACAGACGGGCGGACCCAGTGTGCGGAAACAGCCTATCATATCCCTGGACGTCAGCAGTAACAGGCAAACAGCCAATCATTTAGCAGCTGTGTAGTTCGGTTGCGGTTCCATGTTGGTTTGTTTACAAGGGAGTAGCATGCAGTGAGAAGCCGGGAGGAGAGCAGAGGCGGAAAACTGCGGAAACTGGCACCGGTAGTATAGTAATCCATGGTCGTACCGTCGTGTAGAATTTCTAGTATAGTAGGAACTGTTACGATTTGGCACTGCGGGGTACCCTGGTTATCGTGCAACTCTATTTTTTCCTTGGTGCACTTTACTAAACCTGGATAACTGTGTGAATGGTTAGCCTAGCTTCTAAAACTGATGAGCAGTTGGCATCTTGCATGGCAGCCAATGCCATCAGTGTATGAATGAATGAATGGGTGAATGAGATATGTAGTGTGAAGCACTTTGAGTGGTCAGAAGACTAGAAAGGCGCTGTATAAGTACAGTCCATTTTACCATTGACCATATCCACATCCTTGTATCTATAAAGCTAACAATACAATACTGCTGGGTCACACTACTTCAAATGTTCTACTGCAATCATGACAGCCCTACACTGCAATGTGTAATGTTAGACAGTCACCAGCAATACAATTTAATACAATACAAATATCCTGCATGCTTAATGGCTCATTGACAGTGAGAAGTTATTGAAATTTGGTACCAAATAACAAGGTGTTTTTCAATGCTCTTTTGGTATCCAACTACACACAGTAGCAACATCTTTTTGCTTCTATTCACATCTGTCCATTGACTCTACATGCGTAGAGATCAACAGTGAGGTTCTGGAAGTGAAAATCACATTCACGTTTTGATTATTAGCCTTAATGTCGTAACCATCCAAGCGAGACTTACCGCAAGCTATGAGATTGTGAAATTATGTATGCTCCTGTCGAAGCCACTAGTCTGTATAATATCAACCTTGTTTTAAGAAAAAAAAAGCTTTATTTGTAAGCTCAGGGAGAGGCACTACAGTTCCCACAATCCTCAAGTGTACCAACAACATCTCTGATTAGTGGTGCTATGACCGATATGAAAATTTTGTCTGATACCGATATCCAATATTAATATCGCTATGGCTGATAACCGATATTTATCGATATCGATATATGTAAAAAAATAAATAAAGTTTCTGAGATGATAAGAATTTTTTTTATGAGCAGCAGTTTGCACGGGGTATTTTATTTTGAAAATTCACCGGATTCTCTTTCTTTTTCTGTATCTGGCTTCTGCCCGCTCGAGGTGCTCTGTGTAAACTGACGTGTGCTTCTTGTGTCAAGTGTCAAAAATAGAAAAGATGCGTAATTCACACGTAGCTGAGCGTAGAGACATGTCTGAAACGGACCACGCTGGAGCCGGTGGTGTTTGATACGCTGACTAGAATGGCCATGTATTACTCGCAATGATGCGACAGACATGCAACGGGCCCGGTGGAATTTGGGCATAACCTCCCCCCGTCACTCAAAGTGGCCGCTTGAGGAATTACAGTTTTTAGTACTTCCGCATCATTCAATTTTTCCCAGCCACGGAGGTTGCCGCTTGGTGTGGACACAACGTAAACTACAATACATTACAACACCATTATTAATCATGCTACTATCATTAGGTTAGAAGTCATTGGTAAGGTGTCAAATCGAATGCTTTAAGTCACAATTCAACTAAACTTTAAGTCTGGAAATAATTAGCTGAAACTAACTAAAATACGCACAAAAAGTCAGTAAATTTGTTTTTGGTAAGTTATTTCTTTGTTGTAAAATTGCCTTGTGGCAATAAATCTTACCATACCACTAGCTTATTTCTCTTTTAACTGGTGTCACATTTGAAAGGAACATGCATTTGTGGGATGAGCAGCAGAGCTGAGTATGTGTGTTAAGCCCATGAAAAATTTGCTCCAAGAATCTGCATACCATGTTTGACTGATCTGAATAGGACCCATCCGATAACTTCAAGCTGTTGTCCCACAAAACCAAGTTTTGTCATTCTTTGGAGTGAGCCTTAGTACCATCTGCAAACTGAAGGCCAAGTTCCATATAACGGACATGAAGTGGGCGTCCTAAGAAGATGGCACCCCAAGAAGACGTTTCCTCATCCTGTCAGCACTTAGAAACCGTAGGCAGGCAGTCAGTCGTAGCAGGAACAGACTGCATGCAGCCAATCTCTGGTCTCATAGGCTGCCAGGTGGCCTGCCATGATTACCCTTCGGTGTCAGGCCGGTGCACTGGAACCATGTGGAGGAATGTTATGTTCAGCGATGAGCCCAGATTCTGGCTACAGCACTTGAATCTTAGGGTCAAAGTGTGGAGAAGACGCAACCCACAAATGCATGTTCCTTACAAAGTGGCACCATTTAAAAGGGAAATAATCAGGCTTTCCAATGGTATAAGATTTATGAACAAAGAAATAATTTACCAAACACAAATGTCCTGACTTTTTGTGCGTGGTTTAGTTAGTTTCAACTATCATCAATGGAGTGAATGAATAAAATTTCAAGTCTGGCCAAAAACTGAGTCAGTTGCTGAGCTCTTTTTATGCCATTTAAATGATGCAACTTCATGGCAGCATTCACCACATTTCATCTGGAAATTGGGGTGTGTGTCAGTAAAACCAAGTTCAGACATGAACCTGTAATACAAAATGCATGTTTCACATAGGTGGGTATAAAAAGTTAATTAAATGTGTGCTTATTACATGTAACTTTTTTTTTTTACATGTAACTCCAGAGTTTTTCAGAACTCAGAATGGGACTTTGTGAAGTTGAAAGTAAAGGCCAAGTATTGGCTGAAAAACTGGATATGGATCTGTTGGAGACAGGTGTAATCAACAAATTCAGAATAAGTGCCTATTTACAAAAAGCAACTCGGTTTCTCTGTTTGAGCATCAAATACCTCCAATTGAATCCACACAATACCAGTTAAAGGTTTGGATTCATCTTCTAATTCAATGTTTTGTCTTTGTGTATTACTTTCTACATTGCAGATGAACACTGAATGAATTATGTGGTAAACAAAACACAATCTGTTTTATATTATAGGTTCTTCAAAGTAGCCACCTTTTGTTTTGATGACAGATTTGTGCCATCAGTGTGTGATTGTGTATTAGTGTGTGAGTGGGTGAATGTGATGTGTAGTGTAGTCTGTTCAGTTGATTCCTCAGAAATGTTATGTTGGTCATGTTCCATCCCACATTAAATTAATCTATTGTCACTATTTTCTTTGCCTTTCTCAGGAGACTCCCGTTTCCCAAATGTGTGGTCAAATTATAAATCAATAACTGATAATAGCTGCTAAATCAAATGCCGTGGAAAATGCTGTCACTATTTATGATTTAACATCACACTGGACCCACAATAGCATCAGTGGTTTTCCTAGACATAGGCAAAATAGACAATTTTCTTGAATCGAAAGTGACATAGGAAGGCTCTGTGCTCTGTGCTCTTGCCAACGTGCGTGCATGCATGCATAGACTACTTTAAATTTGTCTTCTCGAATGAAAGCATATATGATAGGGATGTACTGTCATGGGCAAGCAGCCTTGCATTATTCACTGACACAGTGATTGCATGATATGTAAAACAGTCAAATTTATGAGCTTTGCTGGGAGGAGGCAAACAGTCAGACAGACAGACATTTGAGAGACAAATTAAAATGCTATGAAGAACTTTGTGCTCTGCTTAGTCATCATAAACACATTGGCTTTATAGATACGAACACAACAAAAAAGTCCCACAGATTTACTATTTAGACTATACCTCAACTGAATACTGAATGGTTATTAATTGCTGAGAGACATTCGTCCATATTGTCCAGTATGTTAGGCATTACAGGTGTCATGAAGCTGACTGAGAGGATAGCAAGCTGTGATCAAAAGCTGTGATTCAAAAAACACCAAACTATGAGAGAACACATGGAATTGTGTGTTATTTCATAGTTTTAATGTCTACAGTGTTCAAAATAATAAGAATAAAGAAAAACTATTTAATACGATGTGTCTAAACTTTTGACTCGTATATTATTATTGTATTTTGGGGCATCAGAATGCTTTGGTAGTGGAAACAGATTTTACTTCCAACTTCACAGAAACAGATGCTCATGGACTAATCAACACAATGGATCAACATACGGGCCTGTGCCAGTGTCCAAGGGTGCCTCCAGTCCCAGCAATTTTCACTAGGAGGCTGCAGAGGCTGGTTCTGTTGTCCAGTGTCACCCGGCTTTGTTTCTGGTGTTCATTCCAGTATCTCCCTGGCAGCATCCCCCGCTGGGTTCTTCTCCCAGGACCTGAAAACCACCGTCTGTACTTTGAGCCCCCAGTCCGCACATTCAGCTAATAGGATCGCTAACTAGCTAATGGCAGCTTGTACAGTTCCTTTCTGTGTTCCATAGAGAAGCTCTGTGTGCTACCTATCCTGAAGATTTCAGTACAGCACTACTGTGTGTGTGTGTGTGTGTGTGTGTGTGTGTGTGTACAGAGATAGTAATTTTGCATATTACGCATGTTGCATAACAGCCTCTTCAGTGAAGCCTTGTGTAAAAAAAGAGTTCAATGACTTAGAGCATTAGCGTGTATGGAGCAGAACATTTAGAGCTGGAGACCAACAGTTAGAGCTACGTATTGTCTTTAAGTTGCTGTCACTCCCACAATTTTCACTCCACAAACAGAATTTCCACATAACCATGTACGATGGTCAAACACACTTACACTTTTGGATCTATGTGCTTCCCAGCAAGAGTAGCACCAACCAACTGCCACTTACACCACCAACCAAGAAAAGTCTCTGGAGTAAAGGAGAAAAACATTTTGGACCGTAGACATACATATTTCGCACAGTGTGGTCCGCGTGACCTTCTTATGAAGTTAGTGTCTTTTAGGGACAAACAGGAGTATAAGGAGAGAGCCTCTATGAAATGAACTCTCTGACCCAGGAGCCACAGCTGATACCATCACCATGGCAACCTTTAATTCTAGTTGGGAACACAAACCTGATTGAGATGAGCTAATTAGTGCAGGTTCACACACACACAAATCAAATCTAACTAATGACCAGAGCCAGCCCTATAAGCATTATCAAAAAGGAAAGTCTTAAGTCTGCTCTTAAAGGTGTTGACAGTGTCTGCCTCCTGAACCCAGAATGGTAGTTTGTTCCACAGAAGAGGAGCCTGATAGCTGAAAGCTCTGGATCCCAATCTACTTTTAGACACTATAGGAACCACAAGGAACCCAGTGTCCTGAGAGCGCAGTGTTCTAGAGGGGTTGTAAGGTACTACACGCTGTTTTAGATAAGATGGTGCCTGACCATGAAGAGCTTTATAAGTAAGGAGAAGATTTAAAATTCTATTCTAGATTTAACAGGTAGCCAATGCAAGGAAGCCAAAATGGGAGAGATGTGATCTCCGGTCTTGGTTCCTGTCAGAACACGTGCAGCAGCATTCTGAATGAACTGTAAAGTCCTAAGAGACTTATCGGAGCAGCCTGATAACAAAGAGTTACAATAGTACAGCATCTGATGCATCTGATTTTGGTGATGTTACATAAGTGGAAGAATGCAGTTCTCGAAATTTGTTTTATGTGGACGTTAAAGGACAAATCCTGATCAAAACCATCTCCAAGATTCTTTACAGTGGAGCTGGAGGCCAGGGCGATCCCATCTAAAGTAACTAAGTCTCTAGAAAGAGAATTTCTGAGGTGTTTGGGTCAAATTACAAGAACTTCAGTTTTGTCTGAATTTAACATCAGAAAATTGTAGGTCATCCAACTTTTTATATCCTTAAGGCATGTTTGGAGTTTAGTTAACTGATTGGTTGCATCAGGCTTGATCGATAAATGTAATTGGGTGTCGTCAGCATAACAATGAGAATTGATAGAGTGATTCCTAATAATGTTCCCTAAAGGAAGCATATATAAACTGAATAGAAGTGGTCCTAGTACAGAACCTTGTGGGACTCCATGACAAACTTTGGTATGCATGGAGGATTTATCATTGACGCGAACAAACTGAGATTGATATAAGAAATAAGACTTAAACCAGCTTAGGGCGGTTCCTTTGATGCCAATTTGATGTTCTAGTCTCTGTAAAAGAATTTGATGGTCAATGGTGTCAAATGCGGTACTAAGATCTAACAGGACAAGTACAGAGATGAGTCCTTTGTCTGATGCCTTTAGGAGGTCATTTGTAACTTTGACTAATGCGGTCTCTGTGCTATGATGCACTCTAAATCCTGACTGAAAATCCTCAAATAGACTATTGTTATGGAGAAAGTCACACAGCTGATTAGCTACAGCTTTCTCAAGTATCTTAGAGAGAAAGGGAAGGTTTGATAACAGTCTGTAGTTGGCTAAAACCTCTGGATCTCGAGTGGGCTTTTTACGAAGAGGTTTATTATAGCTACCTTAAAGTACTGTGGTACATATCCTGATAAAAAAGACAGACTAGAGTGTGACGAGTGTGCCTGACTCTGGCCCCGTTGCCCCCATACATTATTACTGACACTGCTCAGTAAATTCAGTACTAGAAAATTTCTGCAGAAATTTTGAGAGTGATGAGTGGGCTGTTGCTGGGGGTCTGTATTCAAAAAGCACACCTCAAATAGTCATTTTTAACATGTTTATATAGACACAGGAGCAGCTAGTGGTGACACGCTAGCAATTAGCATGTTAACATTAGCATTTTAGCAATTACCATTAGCATGTTAGCTGAAGCGCTATCAATTAACATTCGCACGTTGGTATTAGCATGTTATCATTAGCATGTTAGCAATTAACATTAGCATGTTAGCTGGTGCGCTAGCAATTAACATTAGCATGTTAGCTGGTGCGCTATCAATTACCATTAACATGTTAGCATTAGCATGTTAACATTAACATGTTGGCATTAACATGTTAACAATTAACATTTATTTAATTTTTAGTGGCTAAAATAATTGCTAGTGCTGACGAACCCACCAATTACCATTAGCATGTTAGCATGTTAGCATGTTAGCGCTGATGCGCTAGCAATTAACATTAGCATGTTAACATTAGCATGTTAGCATTAACATGTGTGTGTATGTGCGTGCTTGTGTTGTCTTGTGTCTGTTAATGAGAGAGTTTTACAATGACTTTTATTTTGAAGGGACCCTTATTTTGAAAGACTTTTGTCTTGAGTGTGTGTGTGTGTCTGTCTTGTCTGTCTCTGTGTGTGTGTTTGTGTGTCTGCCCTGTCTGTCTGTCTGTCTGTGTGTGTTGTGTCTGTCTGTGTCTCCATCTATGTGTCTGTGTTTGTGTCTGCAAGAGACAAGGATGAAATGGCCAACATTAAGGAGTCTTGACAGTCATTGATATACAGAGACTTCAACAAAGTTAGTCAAAGGCAGGCTTGAGGTTGCCAAGCAACCAGGGTCAGTAATTAGGCACAGGTGTTGTATGCACTGTGTCTGTCCCACTGAGACGCACAGTAAATCTCTGAATGAACCCCCTCAATGGTGGCCAAAAACAACCTATAAGGTTGGCCGCAAACCAAAATCTGCAATGACCGCAAGAATCCTTGTCTCGTGGACCATATCCTTGTTCATTTTCAGGCGAAAATTGTATAAACTTTGGCCTTGGGAGTGAGAGAAAGCGCAGGTGCTCCCTGCTTCTTCTGGAAAGTTCTCTTCTCAAAATAACATGGGAGTCTATGAGGCTGTGGAAGGGAGTAGTTTGTGAATCTTTGTGTACAGGGCCAAAACTATAACTGTGACAGCTTCAACAGTGTTATCACTGCAGCGGCCTGAATTTTCCTACGTTTTGAGGGTGTAATCATGTCTGTAGTATGGCATTTGAGGCCAAGATAGTCGAAAAACATTTTATTTTCTCTCTCATTCTTTACTCTCTCCCTCGCCCCTCTAGCGCTGACATCACTCACTCTAGCTCTCGAAAATTCTCGCAATGCATGCCCATTCATTTTTTGGCGTGGTTTTTGGCGATTTTTGGCAAAACCGAGAGTCTTAGAAAAGTCATAGCCATCGAT
>NW_020858936.1:0-527 GCF_000972845.2 Larimichthys crocea | reverse complement strand
ATTCATTCCTATGAGAATTTTTTCCGTGAATGAAAACACACGATTTATATAATTATTAAATTAATTTGTTGGGGACCTCTCACCGCTGTGGGTCGCATTAATGTTCGGGCAGAAAATGATGAATGATGAATGTCGTGGACACTCATCACTAATTATCCGACAACACAAAGTCACAGTTATTAAATATTAATGCTGACAAACAAGCACTGTAATAATAGCTGAGAGTTAGCACAGAGTTAGCTCAGAGTTAGCACAGAGTTAGCACACAGTTAGCTCAGAGTTAGCACAGAGTTAGTTCGTGTTAGCTCAGAGTTAGCACAGTTAGTTCAGAGTTAGCTCAGAGTTAGCACAGTTAGCTCAGAGTTAGCTCAGAGTTAGCTCAGAGTTAGCACAATTAGCTCAGAGTTAACACAGTTAGCTCAGAGTTAGCACAGTGTTAACACAGTTAGCTCAGAGTTAGCACAGTGTTAGCACAGTTAGCTCAGAGTTAACACAGTGTTAACACAGTTAGCTCAGAGTTAGCACAG
>NW_020858935.1:0-721 GCF_000972845.2 Larimichthys crocea | reverse complement strand
GTTACAGTGATTGCATTTACGGTAAGTTACTTTTCAACAGCTGCCATTTAGTTACAGTGATTACATTTACAGTAAGTTACTTGTCAGCAGCTGCCAGTTAGTTACAGTGATTGCATTTACAGTAAGTTACTTGTCAGCAGCTACCATTTAGTTATAGTGATTGCATTTACAGTAAGTTACTTGTCAGCAGCTGCCATTTAGTTGCAGTGATTGCATTTACGGTAAGTTACTTGTCAACAGCTGCCAGTTAGTTACAGTGATTGCATTTACAGTAAGTTACTTGTCAACAGCTGCCATTTAGTTACAGTGAATTACACAGTAACCAGTTTACAGTGTAGGAACTTGAACACTTCTTAACACGTGTTCTCATGTAAAGACCAAAATATGTCTGAGGAACTTTACTGCAGTTTAATATTTTATTAACAAACAAGATATGAAGTTATAATCCAGGGTAAACTCAGAGCTACAACAACCTGCAAACAAAGTCGACCAAATAAAATCACAGTGATGAGTATGAAGTGTAACGTGGTGCTGGAGGGGAGCTGGGTGTCCTGTGGGGCAGAGACAACAGGCAGGGAGGGAAAGCCACCTTTCAGCAGGAGAGGCCTCCTGTACGGAAATCTAAATCATGACCCGAAGTGGCTTCTCACTGTAACAGAACCAGTGCACACATCCTTTATCATGAAACATAATGCTTATTGTCAGCATGTATGTTAGTTCT
>NW_020858934.1:0-595 GCF_000972845.2 Larimichthys crocea | reverse complement strand
TATATTTCATAATGTTGTATATACAATATAACACGGTTATATTATGTATAACTGAATTTCAGGCCGCTATAACACTAATGTTGTGGTATTTCTTGTGCGTAGGGGGGGAACGTGGAAAACTCCAACTCCCATGATGCCTTTGGGCAGCACAGATCTTTAATCATCGCCGCCGCTGCCTCCCGTCGCCGTGTGAGGAGAAATGGCTGCAGCTCTGTCCCGTGCCCTCAAACTGCCCGGTAAGACGTGATAACGGTAACGTTATTATCAAATGAAACGTTTAACGGACGATTTACCGAAAACAGCACGAGTCTGTGTGAGCGCGCGCTGTTTTTATTCATTATGCGGTTGATTCATTTTGATGCGCCGTTAGCTTCTGCACGGTAGCACCCCGGGTTAATAAACATGTTGTTTAAATGTTATAATTAAATATTTTAATGTGGATTTATGGAGCTGCAGTGTGATGACAGCGTGACGTTAAAGCGACTCTCAGCGAGCTGCAGGCTGACCTGAGTAAACAAGCTTCATAATATATTCATTATATCATAATATATCATATCATATTATTATATCATAATATATCATATCATATTAAACT
>NW_020858933.1:0-1115 GCF_000972845.2 Larimichthys crocea | reverse complement strand
CACTCGCCCAGCTCCTGTTCTGGCACGACACTCTAACATTCCCCCGGTGAAGAAAAAAGTCGCTGTGTGACCATGGCAACCACAGAAACTACAGCGATACACTGCATCACGTCACATTACATCACGTTACATTTGGCAGGCGTTGGAGTCCAAAGTGAATTTGACTAAGTACGTTCAAACCACACAGGAGCCTGATGCTGCTGGAGCTCGTCCAGCGCTGCGTGTATCTCTCTGAAACACTAAAAGCACGCTCTCTGCTGCACTGCAGGAAATGAGACATAAGTAAGTGCTCGCGGGGGTTGTTGAGATGTTACCGGAGCTGATTTCACAGAGTTCCCTGAACGATGCACCTCTTTACCGGCAGAGAACCAACAGATCAATGAAGAAGCTGCTGCTGCTGCTCACTGCCTGACTGCACCTGTCACAGCTTACAGTCAGATTTATATATCCTGCCATGAAGAGTCCAAAAATCTGAAGTGTGATGAGGCTGCTCCTCTGGGCGTCCACATACTTCTGGTCACGTGTTGCAGGATGATACAGAGACAGTGTGAATGTGTGTGTGTGTGTGTTACACTCACACATCTGACTGGTGTTTGATTTTATTCTTTAAACGAGCTCCTTCCTTCAAAACTGTATACACACACTCATGACACGCCTCACACTCCATCATGTCATCCAATCCAAATCCAAGCACACTGTCCTGTTTCACCGTTACTGCATCAGCATCACCGCCTCCACAACCCCAGCATCCACCTGCAGGCTCCTTAATATCTCTATTTATACGTATCTGTGGGGAGCGATGAGGTCCATGTCAAACTCTAACTGTATTCTGCTGCTGCTGTAATAAAACTGTCCAAACATGAGTTATTTGACTAAACTAAACTTTCAGTTTTGGCAGTTTGCACACAAAGTAAAGTTTCCTGTAATGAAGCCAGAAGTGGAACTCATCATTTCTATTCCATTTTTTACAGAAGCCTGAAACTCCACCGTGCACGTCTCTGTCTCTGTTTCAGAAGCGTTTCTCCCTCCAGACTTTGTTTACTTGCTCAGATTTGCTCATGTTCCTGGTTCCTGTTCTTCTAAACATGCTTCTACATGTGGAAACATGCTGCACG
>NW_020858932.1:0-655 GCF_000972845.2 Larimichthys crocea | reverse complement strand
ACTTGTCTCTCTCTGGTTTGAACAGATCAACACAACGGGCAATTTCACCGTCTGTTTCAACGGCTATTACGGCACTATGGAAGGACTGGACTGCATCATTGGTGAAACACAAACAGGAACAAACCCGTCGTACACTGTGTATGGTTATAGTTCAGGCACAGAGTCATACTTGAAGAGCAGTTTACCATCCGTGACGAATCGTATGACCGGCACTCTAGTAATCAATGACCTATTGTACCCTGACGCACCTGCTAATGTGAGTATTGTTCAGTGTCAGGACCAAAAACATTTGACTGTTTGAATTCTATCATCGTCTTCATCATCATCATCTTCTTCATCTTCTCCTCTGTCCACTCTTTACAGGTCGTTAATATTGCTATTCATGGCTTTGGGACAGAAACAGTACTGCAAATTGGTGACAGTTATCCTAATCCCCCACCAAGGGTTAGTGTGTGTGTGTGTGTGTGTGTGTGTAAATATGTGTGTGTGTGTGTGTGTGTGTGTGTATGTGTCTGTGTGTAAATATGTGTGTGTGTGTAACACTGTGTTCTGTTGATGTGTAGGTGTTTCAGACTATGGTCAATGGTGCCATGGTGGATACATTTGTCGGTGTCAACCTTAATTTTGACCTCAGCGGATGCAGACAGTCAGGTTT
>NW_020858931.1:0-586 GCF_000972845.2 Larimichthys crocea | reverse complement strand
AAAGGTGCTGGAAAAATGGAAAAAACTGGTGCTTGAAGGTGCTTGAAAAGTGCTTGAATTTGTTCATGAAAAAGGTGTGGGAACCCTGTACACTTGTGTTTCCCTCCTTGATTTTATTTTTCGCTGCTGTTAACAAGTGAATTTCCCCGTTGTGGGTATTATCTTATCTTATTTTATCTTGTCTTGTCTTATCTTAGGTTGCAAAGGCGCCCAGGTTGAAGAGATCTGGAGCATGGAGCCGGAGAACTTTGACAACTTGAAGTAGGTTGATGCACGCAGCTTCATTAACATTACATACACACACGTGTGTGTGTGTGTGTGTGTGTGTGTGTGTGTGTGTGTGTGTGTGTTTTAAATGCATCTGTTCTGTTCCAGACCAGTCCATGGGCTGATCTTCCTCTTCAAGTGGCAGCCAGGTGAGGAGCCAGCAGGGTCCATCGTTCAGGATTCAAGGCTGGACCACATCTTCTTTGCTAAGCAGGTGAACATGTTTAAAGCGAAACACGTAGGCTGTATCTGACCAGGTGCTTTTATCAAAAGTAAAAAAAGATACCTGCCACGTAAAGATCTGGAAACTGTAATCCAT
>NW_020858930.1:0-694 GCF_000972845.2 Larimichthys crocea | reverse complement strand
ATCAATGCATAGCTTTCTTTGGCAACCATGCCTCCTGAAATTTGCATTTTCCGGCCATGACATACGTGCATGCCTCCTGAAATTTGCATTTTCCGGCCATGACATACGTGACGATTCACCAAAAACTTCACTCTGACTCAACGTGACTGGCAATTCACCAATTCACCCGCAAGAAGCGACTACGCATGTGTTAACTACGTTGACTACATACAGGAAACACAAGCAATTGATAATCACATCTGGACTTACTCAGCCTTTCTGCAGTTCCTCACAGCTGGAATCAGTCTGCGTCGTCCCTCCCGTGATGTGTTGTACTTCTTCAGGTCCAACTCATCCAGAACCTCCTCTGACATCTGCAGCATGTAGGCCAGAGCTGAGCAGTGGATCTCAGAGACATACTTTGATCTGTTCTCTGACTTCAGGAACTCTTGGATCTCCTGATGGACTGAGTCATCGTTCATCTCCATCAGACAGTGGAAGATGTTGATGCTTCTGTCAGGAGAGATACGGACATTCTTCATCTCCTTCAGGTTGTTGATGGCTCTCTGGATGATTTCTGGACTGTTGTCTGTCTGACCGAGCAGGCCTCCTAAGAGTCTCTGGTTGGACTCCAGAGAGAGGCCATGAAGGAAGCGAACAAACAGGTCCAGGTGACCATTTTTACTTTGGAGGGATTTCTGCATGACCTTCTTCA
>NW_020858929.1:0-548 GCF_000972845.2 Larimichthys crocea | reverse complement strand
CACAGGTAGGAAAGACTTCTTGTGACTCTCTGTGGAGCATCTTGGTGCCAGCAGTCTCTGGCTGAAGGTGAGTCTGTCCAGCACCCCATGGAGTGGGTGGGAGTCATAGTCCAAAATAAATAGCCCGACACCTTAGAAGCATCCCCCTTATCTGATGGTGTAAAGTACTCTAAATGTTAGTATCCTCACATTGTCAAATCTGTCCCTTTTTAAAAAGAAGTTTGGACACCCCCTGAGTTAAATCATTATTAAACGTTGTTGATGAATAGACTAAACTATTGCAGCTGAATAAATCCTTCTTTGAGCTCCGTTCATGTTCTGTGGAGAGAAAAAAAGAGTTGAGTTGAAAGAGTAGTCACTTAATTAATTAGTAAATTGACGGGAAATGAATTGGATTAAATAGACTTGATAATTTATTCAACATGTAACATTTCACAAGTAAAAATGCCTCCTGGGGATTTGCTGGTTTAGTGTTTTTAATATAATCAGAAATTGAATGTCTTTTTTTTTCTCACACTTGTCACACAGACAGAAATAAGTACGAATAA
>NW_020858928.1:0-926 GCF_000972845.2 Larimichthys crocea | reverse complement strand
TCATTTATGTCACGATCTAACAGAAGTTATTTAAAAAAAAGGATTGTGGAAATTATTAAACAATGTGTTGGACAGCACCAATGTTCTGTTGTGTGTAAAGCACGGTGGACCTGACTGTCTTTAGTCTAAAAACTTGTACAGTATGTGCTTTCTTTCATTAATTTTTCATATTTAGCCCAAAAATCACAGGTTTGTCTGTAGAGTCAAATAAAGACAAACTTGTCTGATTATTAAAAATTGTCAGAACCTTATTGTAAACATATCTATACAGGATTTGTAATCAATATAAAAACAATGAATACAAGGTTTATAGCACACTGTAGCATTGTTGTAAACAGATTCACACATTGCTATAAGCCAGTGTTTCTCATACTTTCTACAGTGTACCACCTCAGAATATATTCAGCTCTCCAAGTACCACCAGTGTAACAGATGTTGAAATATAGTAGACGGACTCTATTCAGTTTGTGCAGGAGGAAGTTTATTCCTAATAGGAAGATTATTTATTGTTGACTGTGGTTGAATCCTGGAATGAGTTCAAGAATCAGATCTACTTGGATGGTAAAAGGGTACTCCTGATCCACACTTCTCTTCCTTATAGTTCCCGTTTGGAGTCACAATTGTAGTGTTTACCTCCACGTACTATCTCCTCATCATATTTTAGCTTGTAACTAATCACGGATGTATGCATGCTAAACACTACCTGTATGAATGTGAAAGGACTATGTAGCAGGATGATGTTGAAACTAAATGTATCAGGGTTTTTATTCATTTTCTGATCAAATATAGGTGTAAAATATTTGCAAATGAGTTTATTCAATTAAAAAAATGTATGTTTTGGAGCTTGCATACCACCAGTGGTATAAGCCATTCGAACAGCGATTATAGTTGCTCGCTTATGTTAAATCTGATTAGGCAGTGTTTGC
>NW_020858927.1:0-999 GCF_000972845.2 Larimichthys crocea | reverse complement strand
GCCATTCTGCAGGGGTATTGGTAACCTTCCCTCTTACTATGTAAGTCAATTTTTCTAGTGCCAGACTGCAAGACATCTCCTTAACCCACTGTCTAGGATCAGGTCTCTGAGTATCCTTCCAGGTCAAAGCAATTACACGTTTGGCTTGCAGCAAACAAAAATTGATTAGCTTGCGTTTCTTCATATTTGCTGGAAAATCTTCAGGGTATATGTGTAATAAACACAGTTTAGCTGCAATGGGAACAACACTATCCGTCAATTTAGAAATCAGCTCCAGAACCTCTTTCCAGAATACCTGGAGTTCTCGGCATTCCCACATACAATGGTAGAGAGTGCCAATTTCTTCAGTGCATTTAGTACATAGATCAGGGATCTCAGGATTAAAATGATGTAGTTTAACCGGAGTAATCCTGAGTAGTCCTGAGCAACCACTTATATTGTAATAATTTAAATCTGGTATTTATAGTTTGGGTTTGGGCAAAAAGACATGCCTTCTCCAAGTCCTCTACAGAGATGTTTGCCTGAAGATCATTCTTCCATGCAGCTAAATACGAAATCGAATTTTGTCAAGACTTTGTTGTTCTGTCCAGCTGTTGGATTCTGAAAGTGTGTTCTGCACGTGAACATCTGCTTATAGTCAGTCCAAATCCTCAACATACAGTGCAATAATGTTTGAGGTCAATAACTTAAACGCAAAATGCCTACAGTGTCTGAAGTGAAGAAGATTGCAAAAATAACTTCACTGAGCGAGAAGTTCTGTTCACTTTTTACAAGTGATGTACATTATGATCAAACTCACTTTATAATAAAACTATTAGAAAAAGCAATAGTCTGACATGTGACAATGGGTCCTGATATACAAAAGTAATGGGCAATGGTGAAGTAATGCAGAATTTCTTCTGCATCTTTGTTTTACCATCTGTTATTTTGATAGTGAAAGTGTACAGACATGAAACATAGACAACAGAGGAAGAAAGGTGCAGCATGTAACAAACTAAC
>NW_020858926.1:0-585 GCF_000972845.2 Larimichthys crocea | reverse complement strand
AGCAGACAGTTTGTGTCTCTTTGTTGTAAATTATGTTTGATCAATAATGTAAAAAAGATTTTACAAAAAATAAGTTCTGTAGATTTGAAAGTTTGTAAATATAAAATACATACATACAAAAAAACAAAACAATCTAAAATCAATTAAAGGAGATTATGAAGAACAATATTTACATTATTTAATGTTTGATTCAGTTTAAAGCCAGTTCATATTTTTGGACAGAAATGTTTCATTTGTGTTTTTTTTCCTTCATGCATCAGATTTTAATAAACCATCATGTTTGTTTGTTTGTTTGTTTGTTTCAGAGGTCACGACCTTTCTGATTTCAGGAAACTTCACCTGGATATTTTTGATATTTTTGATATTTAAGTTTTTTTTTTTTTACATTTGGCAACAATAACTGAATAAAAACTGAATAAAAACAGAACAAAATGATCAATAACTGAATGTTTAAAATAGTTTAAAATAAATAAATATTTAACATTCTTTACAGAATAAATAGAATATTGTTTTTGCTTTTAAATTCAGTTTGAACTTTATTTTAGTGAGATCATAGTTTTCTTTATTTAAATGATTTTTAATTTT
>NW_020858925.1:35673-52156 GCF_000972845.2 Larimichthys crocea | reverse complement strand
CTACTACTCCCGCCAACAGCCTATCGACTCCATGTTTAAAAACAGGAGCGAAATTTCTGGAGAAGGCAAGAAGTAACGTTCTCTCTCTTTGTCCTTAGGCACATTTCTTCATTATCGACACAAAACGAATATGTAACACGATCAGGAAGGTCTATCGTGCCTCAGGTTAACGCCGGTGTTCATTGATTGGAATTACGGTTTGGCCAAAATCCTTCCTTTTCGAGATGTAGTCTCAGCCTTTCTCAGTCCTCTTAACTGACATTCTAACAGGGCAGATCGTGCTGCTGATTAGGTCCTTGTTGCTTGGGAAAACCCCTCAGCCGCGTAGGAGAAGAGGGTGGGGCGGGGCCACCAGAAGCCGAGCGGCAGCCATTTAGTAGTTCTGCACATATAAATTTGAACTTGTCCTGTCTAAATTGCAGCACTAAGCTGACAGGCAGAGCGCTTAGCTCGTTAACATGGCTAATGATCAGATTACCTCTTAGCCACTAGGAATTTAAATAATGACTAATGTTCAATTACTGTAATGCAACATGGTAAGTTAATTGCTGTGCATCAGCGTTTAACATGCTAATGCTACACTGCTAATGTTTAAAATGCTAATGCAACATGCTAATGTTACATGCTATGTAACATGACATTGCTAACATGTTAATGTTAACTGTTAGCAGCATCAGCGTAACATTGCTAATTGCTAACCTAACACTGCTTAATTATTAACATGCAATGTTAACTGTTAGCCATCACGCTAACATCTAATGCTAACATGCATAATGCTAACATTGCTAATGTAACATGCTAATGTACATTGCTAATGCTAACTGCTAGCCCATCAGGCTGTAACATGCTATATGTTAAATGTTCAATGTTATCATTCTACTGTTAATATGTTCCGCCATTTACCGTTTCAAATGCTAATGTTAACATGTAATGTAACATGCTAATGCTAAACATAGTAATCATAAACATTGGTAATGCCAACATTTAATGTTAACATGCTTAAGTAAACATGGCAGATGTTAACATGCCAATGTTAACTGTTAGCCACTCGCGCACATGCTAATGCTACTTGCTAATTGCTAAACATCTAATTTAACGTTCTATGCCATTCAGCGATAACAGCTATGCTAATGTAAATCTAACATGCTATTACAGAGTGCCATCGTAACATGCTAATGTAAATGCTTAGTCGGCTCGCCATCAGGCTTAACATGCTAATGCTAACATGCCAATGGTAATGCCATGCATATTGTTATGCGCCATGCTAGAGCTAACCATGCCATTAATGTAGCCAACAGCTACGCTAAGGTTAACATCTCTGACTGAATGCTAAATCCGAAGTGTTAAATGCTAATGTTTAACAGACTTAATGTTAAACTGTTAGCCCATCAGCGTCTAAACATGCTAATGCTAACTATGCGAATCTAACATGCTAATGTTAACATTGCTAATGTTAACATGCCAATGCTAAACTGTTGCACATCAGCCTAACTGCTAATTGCTAAACATGCTAATGCTAACATGCTAATGTAACGTTAGCCCATCAGCGCTAACATTGCTATGCTAACATGCGAATGCTAACTGCTAATGTTAACTGTTAGCCCCTCGCGCGTTAAACATGCTAATGCTAAAATGCGAATGTACACATGCTAATGTTAACTGCTGGTCCATCTTTTAACTATAATTATCAACATTGCTAATGCTAGCTTACAAAATTGCTATGTTAAATTGCTGCACGTAGCTAGCTGCTCCTGTGTCTAAATAAACCATGTTAAAAATGGACTGTTTGAGGTGTTTTTGCTTTTTGAATCCAGACCCCCGCAACAGGCCCACTAGTCACTCTCAAAATTTCTTTTTAGTATGAATTTCTGAGCCAGTGTCAGTAATAATTGTATGGGGACGACTGGGGCCAGAGTTCCAGGCAACACTAAAAATTTCTTTAGAAATTTTCTAGTTCGGCTTCCGTTTCTTCGTGGTTGTTTTTTCGCGTTCGCTTATCTCCTCCCGAGTTTTTGTCGCACATACACACAAAGGGTAAATCCAAACCGACCGCTCGGCGAGGGAATCGAGCTATGTTTTTCTAGAGTTTTGAAAAGAGTTTCATGAAACGAAGCAAAAAATGAATGGGTGTCGCTATTGCGAGAAACTTTCCAGGAGCTAGAGTGAGTGAATGTCATCGCTATAGTTAGCGTGGAGACGGGGAGAGACGATCAGTGAAAAAATCAAACAACAGATTTGAATACCGTGGCCTTCAAATGCCCCACTAACAACACGCTTTTACAAGAAAAGTGCAAAATTTGTTGTATCACTCACATTCACCTGCCAAAGCTGTCGACATATGTCTTTGCTCCGTTAGTGCTCCATTGACTCGACTACTCCCGCCAACAGCCTCTTAGATCTCCCTATATTAAACAAAGGAGAAAATTTTCTGAGGATAAAGGCAGACAGTAACGTTTATCTCTCTGCTCCTGAGGGACACATTCTTCATTTATCGACACAAAATGAATATGTAAAATGATCAGGAAGGTCTCATGGCTCAGGTTAAGCTGGTTCAATGATTGGAACTACGGTTGGCCAAAGTTCTTCCTTTTCTGCGAGCAGTTCCACATTTTTCTCTCACGTCTTCTAACGACATTCTAAAGGTGCAATGCTCCCTGATTACAGTTGGTCCTGGTGGGCAACCTCCCCTGCTGTACGGTAGAAGGGTGGGGGAGGGGCCACCAAGCTGAGCAGCGGCCATCATTTTTTAGTCTGGTCACTTAATTTGACCCACATGGGGGGACTCGAGTTGGTGACTTCGACTCGCGCGGACTCGCGTTGCCAGGTACTTACTGACTTATGCTCAATATTCAGAAAAAAGGACTGACTTGACTTGACTTGCTCTTTTGACCTACGACTGACTTGACTTTCCTCATGTGACTTGGCAAGTCACATTACAAAAACTGACGTTTTTTTTTTTTTTTAAATTCATATATTAGATCTATCTTGCTTGAAATTATGCGTGGGTGCTCCTGACCAGTGGCTGCATATTACAAACCTGGCAACCCCCACTTCCTCCCAAAAGACTGCTGTGCGCGTGCCACACAGGTGACACGTGAGTGATTCAACTGGGGAGATGGTAGTACGATGGAGCAGCCCCAGCACCATCTCGAGCATTTTACAGTTCGGTTCAAATTCCAGGAGTTGTCCACAAACTTCGACTAAAAAGAGGAGCGACGTGCCACACATTATGCACATATTAAAATTACGGATACGGCAAGCCCCACTTCTAACTGTCATCAGACATTTCAGGACAGCTCATAGAGAACGGTGAGGTAAAATGGATTTAACTTTGCTGCTTGGCTGTGCTAACTTCTCGACTTCTACTACAGTTAGAATACCAGGGCTAGTGGCTAATTCGTTATATTTTAATCACTAAAACAAAAATAAGAGTGTTGGCTAACATGGCTCAAGCAGTATAGTCTGAAAATTAAAGCTTCTACACAGTAACAGCTACGTAGGTTAGCAAAACGTTCGCGCTGCTTGGCAGCTATTTAGCTCCTATTTGTTTTTAGCTAGCAAACATTAAATGTGGCGTTTTTGGTGTTGCTCATTGATGCAAAACCTCCGTTCAGACGTAAGCTATTGAGGCAGGGACAATTATCATTTAAACGGAAAACATACGGCAAGAGGGGAAGAAAAAAAACAACTTGCAAACCTAAATATGGAACTATTTCTTCTTTTTGACCATGCATGCATTTGCATCCACTGCCCTATAACTAGGGTGACCCAGACACAGACAGTTTGCCCGGGACAAGCCCTGGTTTTGTGGTTGTTTGGACATGTCCGGTTTACTCAAAGCGAACGCTTTTTTTTTTTGGCCCTCCATGATGAGCAGCCACGTGCCCGCCACGACCATTGAATGTCAAGAACAGTATAGGGACGGCGCTTTTGCTACTACTTAATTGAGCTGGGCTACATCATTTTGCTGCACGTTTCTGTCCGTCCGAGTTAGCAAGCAAACGTTCCAGAGGTGAGGGAACAGGGAGGCTGTGCAGTGGAAGCGAGGTTCATCGTCAACGCAGTTACAAAGCGCTTGCACATTGCACTACGCATCAACACATCGCACTTTAAAAGCCAGCGAAAATGTCTGGGTTTTTCGACAAAAATAGCGCACGCGGGGGGTTAGTATGTTTTTTTTTGTCAGGCTACTTGCTAAGTCTGTTTGACGTGCATACCTTTGCAACCTGTGGCATTATGTAAATATACAGGCAGCTAAAACTTAATTAAATGCCATGTCTTCAGTAGTCTTGATTTTGTTCACCTTCCTCATTTAAAGATGTGACTGTATATTTCAAATTACTTCATTCTGTATGTAGGCACTACTGGCCATCAAGTTGGGCCTACATATTTTAAATCTTAAATTTGCCAGAATGCCACTGATTACCTTCAGACTGAGATACAATGTAATAAGTAAGTATTACTATTACTAAATAAGAGTAGTATCTACTATGAAAAAAAAAAACTTTAGGTTTTCAAGGTTCGATGGAATCTTAGGTACATAGTGTGAAATGGCACTGCCTACACTGCACAGACCACGCACGCACACTGAGAACGACGGACTAGTTAATTCAACGAGGCTTCTTGGGGCAGTGGCCATGCGTCGACGAAGGTTAATACGAAGCTCTGGGGACATTCATTATTCGAAAAGAAAAAGGACAGTTCTCCCTCCTCATTCCCTCCACTAAAACAAACAAGAAACGACATCTACACAAGAATGATTCTGTAGCAACGTGAATAATAACGTTGCAAATGTCTCATACTTTTTTTTTAATGATTAAATGGACAATAAGTAGCGATCACTGTGGGAAAACTGGCTGGCGCCATTAATTATTACAAAAGGCTAGGGCCTATGTGTTGCAGGGAATATGGGGTTGGCCCGGCATAACTTTTATGCTTAACAACCTTGCATTTATCGAGTAATGCTGAGACCCACTTCTGAAGTCCCTCCTTGAGTATTCATGAGTAACATATCACATTGCATATATAACATTTGCATACATGAATTATGATGGTATGCAAACAAAGTCTCTCTTGAATATATCTCTGTCTTAAAAAACAATTTTGTGTCCCCCCCCCATGTCAAAATCAAAGTATGTATAAATATAAATATATGTGTATACATGCAATGAGGCTATATTAAAACTTTACTTTCAGATGTTATGACTAATATGTAGGCAGTGATGTTGACAAGCTGTGTGCTGTGAATACATGAGTTTAAAATGCATGTTTTCTCCTTCCTCTTTCCCAAATGTTTAGATATGAAGAGTACCTTCGCTCAAAAGCGGCTCCTTCGACAGGACTCAAGTCAGCCAGCAATATCTCAGTTCTTCACAACCAGCAACAACACTACACCTCTTGGCCCACCCCCAGCAGAATGCCACACATGGGTCTCTACTTTCAGACTGGTTATCGACTTGCAACTTACCTCTGTCCATAATAGAACACCCAGGGTTTCGGCGCTTCATGTCTGTTGTTGACACAGGTACAACCCTGAAGCCGAAGAATCTAAACTTCAAAACGGATGGTTGTAATGCTGGAAAAAGCAGACAAAACTAAAGGACTGTCTTGCAAATGCTGTGAAAATCTATCTGTCACCGTTGACATATGGTCAGACCGCCAAAATGAGAGATTCCTGGGTATTACTGCTCCGATGGTTGGGTAATGGGAAGGTGGACTAGTCTCCGAAATCTGCGTTGCTGGCTTGCAATAGGTTCAGCCAGTTCCCATACAGGGGCAAAAAGGAATATGTGAAGAATTCGAGCAAATTCTGTGACAGAGTACAAAATAAAAAAAATGCTATTGCACATCATATGCGATAATGCTGCAAACATGCGGAAAAGCATTCAGCACTTGTTTTCCACAACACTGACGGAACATGAAGAGGATGACGAAGACTGAGGAGTGGAGGACAACAACTTGTGGGACTGACTTGACAGTCGAAGACCACGAGAGGGGTGGATGGTTTCTCCAAGATTAAATCTCAGACAAGACGCAGTGTTTTGCCCACACGCTGAGTTGGGTCATCGGGGATGGCATTAAAGGACACAAAAAATAGCTAATGCAGGGCTCTGGCAAAGGCCAGCAAAACTGAGCAGTTTACTCCACAGCAGCACTTCTTTCAAGGACATTTTTGAGGAGAGACGTTTGGACAATCTGGCATACCCTGCCTCTGTTGTCACGCGTTGGAACTCAACGGCTTAGGCAGTTAAAAGCAGTACTGAAATTTGGACGCCACAAAAAACTCAACAGCCATTCTAACAAGGAGTCTGCCCAAAAGAGACAAACTTCACATCAGAGAATGGAGTCAAAATCCAAAGAGTTGTGCGGTGTGCTTGAGCCTTTGCCGAAGCCACTGACCTCACTCAAGGCGAAAAATGTGTTTCCATAAGTTGCAGTGGTTCCCTGTGTCCTCTCCCTCAACCCACCATCTGGAAAAACCTAAAAAGGCACTATGTGCTACTTGGTGCCTTCCATTCCAAAAACCTACAGCACATCTCTTCAAGGAGGTTCAAGGGGATTTCGTCATGTAAGATGAGAAAGAAAACTCATCATTCTGATTGCCAGCCATTGGCCCTTCTCTGATCCACTGTATCTGAAGGCAGCCTGCTGGATCCTTCTTTTTGCAGCATGTGGGTCATACATGATGTTTTGGTCCCTGACAGCACTAAGGAGGCGGTGTCAAGATGATAAAAGGTATGTTACAGCTTTTTGTAAATACATGTCCAGTTTAATCCAGTATAAAACTATTGTGGTATACATTATCATATTAACTTGGTGTGGTGATTGAGTGATTTTGTTTTTGCTTTTGCTCAAGACTTGATTCTGGAAGAAGCTGTGCAAAAGTCACTCACAACAAACACGACGCCCACTTGAAGAGGAAGAAGAGGCCCAGGAGACAGAGCCACAGTCAAGCTCTTTGCATTCTTATCAGAAAGTAAGAGGGCAAAAGACGGACCCAGCATCAACACCACACATTGCAGCTTACACCACTACCTGGACATTTGTAATGGACAGGACTGTCTTACACTTCTGGGACACTTAACAGCACCACCCTTCCTTCTCTTCTTCAAGGTTGGTGGTTAAGGGACTGTTACATATCCCTGCATCCAGTGCCCCATTGAACGTGTGTTAGCATGGTGGTGTGATCTGAGACCCCATCGGTCACAAACTCAGTGCAAAGGTTTTAACTAGTTGATTTTTTGCAAGTTGTATGGTCCACTGGTAATGGCTCACAACTCTACTGTAGGGCTCCCATCGTTTTTCATATTGTCTCTCTCTCTTCTCTCTCTCTCTCTCTCTCTCTCTCTCTCTCTCTCTCTCTCAATTAATTACCATAGATACCGGACACAAAATGAGCAATGCAGAGTATTTCAGTATGTGTGTATTTAGCCACACCACACACACACACACACACACAAAAAAAATATCACCTCTTGGGGTGTCAGGTTAGGTTCATTGTCCAGTGAGTGAACTTCACTGCTCACATATTATCACAAGTTGAAAGAAAGTTTGATCAGTTCATTGTATCACACTGTCAACAGCCCTACCTACTTGCTGCTGGTAGAGGTATTCTTTATTTTCAAAGCAATGATTTTCATATTTTACGTTTTTCAGAGGGCTGTGGCACAGGCATTTATTTCTTACGTTATCTTTGTCACAATTTAACCTATATGTGGGCAAAATCACAAATGTTACCACAGGAAGTGTTTCTCTGACAGGCCAGATCACCCCATTTCTGTTGAGTTTAACTTTCTTGTTCTAAATTACTCATCTTCTGCCTGTTTGGTTAATTGATTGGCGTGGCAAGAAAACTAGGCCTCTTCAGCAGTGACCAATGGTGACCAGGCTAGGTTCATTGTCCCTGTGAGTGAACTTCATTGCTCACATATTATCACACAGTTTGAAATTTGATCCAGTTCAGTGTATCAAAACCTGACACATAGAGCACAAATAACCGCTGGCCTGCTTGCAAAAAAGACAAAGACGTCGTGGCTTGAAATTATTTTGTTATAAGTGATTAATGCCTGATATACCACAGTGTTTTAAAAACGTGACTTATTTGACTAATTAAGTGGCGGGGAATAATGACAACCACCTTTCTCCACACACAAAAACAATAGGCTATTGTCATCTGACTCAGGATAAACGAGTGATTGGCAGATTTCGAAATTACACAGAAAGAATTTTGATATCTTACTCTTGATATGAATTGTTTATAAAAGTCATTGGTCATTAACAGGTTAAAAAGAAGCAAAAAATTCATAGGTTAAAAAAAAAACAAATTAAAATTTAAAAGTCTATCACTTTTTATTTGTTAGAAAGCTAATGACTGTCTCAACTTAACTTGTTCTACAATGGATATAAATTTAGAAATTGTCCTCGTTCTTCATACCCATACCTCCATGGAGACCACTCCAGGATTTCTCTCTCCCCTTGCGTTGTAGACGCTCTCATACAGCCGTGATTTCAGGCCCCACCAAGCATATGTGTTACATTGTTTCTTTTCAATACAGTAATGGCACATATTTTCGCTATGGTGTTTAAAAGATTACTTCCAGCTGTGATACATTATCTTGTTGGCTAAATAAAAAAAAAAGATTGACCTCGGAAGGAAAAATACAGGTTTGTGAATAAGACATTTGAAAAAACTAAAGACTTGACTTGTGACTCGACTTGACTTGTTGACTTAAGCTCTGCTTGGGGACTTGACTTATGATCCTCCTATAGAGAGAGGACTTGGACTACTTGAGAACTTGAGGGCTACTACTTGATTGACTTACTTGAGACTTGCATGTATGGGACTTACTCCCAATCTTGATTTGAACCTGTCTGTGTGTAAAATGGCAACAGACGACCGAGGCGTTAGCGCAAGCTGATAAAGACCATGCTATTTGCAAAACATTAGCGACCCAATGCTTAAAATTAGTGCTAATTAACATTAGCAACTAGGAAATTAAATACATGTTGATTTACTAAACATGCTCATGTTAATTGCTAACCCGTCAGCCCTTCAGCAATAACATGCTAATGTTAATTCTAAAACAGGTGCAGATTAGCTGCTGCTGATTAGGTCCTGGTTGCTTGGCAACCTCAGCCTGCTTGAAGGAAGAGAGGGGGGAGGGCCACCAGAAGCCGAGCGGCAGCCATTTAGTAGTTCTTGGCACTTAAATTTGAACTGTCTGTCTAAAATGGCAGACAGACGACAGCAGCAGCAACAGCTCGTTAACATGCTAATGATAATATTACCATTACGCCACTAGGCATTAATAACATGCATAATGCTAACATGCTAATGTTAAACATGCTAATGCGTTAACATGCTAAGCTAACATGCTAATGTTAATATGCTAATGCTAATATTGCTAGGTCCTCACCGCTAACATGCTAATGCTAACATGTTAGAGCTAACATACTAATGTTAACATGCTAGCGCATTAGCGCTAAAATGCTAATGCTAACATGCTAATGCTAACATGTTAATGTTAACATGCTCTTGTTAACATGTTAATGCTAACTGCTAGTCCATCATCGTTAACATGCTAATGCTCAAATGCTAATGTTAACATGCTAATGCTAACTGCTAGCTAAAAATGCTAATGTTAATTGGTAGCACGTAAGTGCTAGCTGCTCCTGTGTCTAAATAAACATGTTAAAAATGACTGTTTGAGGTGTGCTTTTTGAATACAGACCCCCAGCAACAGCCCACTCGTCACTCTCAAAATTTATTTTCTAGTACTGAATTTGCTGAGCAGTGTCAGTAATAATGTATGGGGACGACGGGGCCAGAGTCAGGCACACTCAAAATTTCTTTAGAAATTTTCTAGTTGTTCTTATCATCCACAATTAGCAGGACTAGTGGAAAGAGCGAATGGTACAATCAAGGCTAAACTTAGGAAAGCCATAGACAAGACAGGAAAAGGATGGGTAACCTGTTTGCCAGCAGTAATGCTGAGTCTTCACATACAACCTAATATTACAGGACTGTACCACTCTCAAGTATCCCTTTCCAGCTGTTTCCACTAAGACTATTCCACCATGGTTCACACCATACGAGGAGAATTACACCTGTCTGTTTAGGGAACGGGGAACAAGTAGAGGACAAGACACAGGATCCCTGACACGATGTGGCACTATAATTACGGTAGGAGAAAATCCCTATGGGATCACTGATGAGCTGGTGACTATGCACGATTAGAAATATGGTGGTAATGTGGAGGACAGAGGTTAAGACCTAAGTTGCCTAAACTCTGGTATGGTACCTGCACTCTGATTCACTTAATGATGCCTACATACTTGTTTCCCACGAGTCCACAGTTTCCTAAACTAAATACAGAAGATATGCACAGAGTTAAACATGAGAAGATAATACCCACTTCATTTGATTCTAGAGTCTATTTAGATTCAATTGGTGTTCCCAGAGGGGTCCCAAATGAGTTCAAAGCTAGAAACCAGGTGGCAGCAGGTTTTGAATCATTCTTTACCTGGTGGGTTACAATAAATAAAAATGTGGATTGGATAAATTACATCTATTATAATCAACAACGCTTTATTAATTACACTCGTGATGGATTTAGAGGAATCCAGGAACAATTAGATAAAACTAGTCGAATGGCCTGGCAGAACAGATTAGCTTTAGACATGCTACTGGCTGAAGGAGGTGTGTGTAAGATATTTGGAAATCTATGTTGTACCTTCATCCCAAATAACACAGCACCTGATGGCAGCATCACAAAGGCACTGGAAGGACTGACCTCACTGTCAGACAAGCTGGCAGACAACTCAGGTATAACAGATCCAATCACAAAATGGATGGAAAACATATTGAGAGATGGGGAAACATCCTAAAGGTACTGATAATGTCTGTAGGAATTGCAATTGCTGTCCTGGTCACCTGCGGATGCTGTTGTATTCCATGTATGAGACAATTGATACAAAGATTGATTACTACCACACTAATGAAACAACAATTGTTCTATCAGCCTGTCTCCACAGTTGATGAGTTCGAGAGGCATGAGATGACTGAAGGACAAGGTGTGGTTAGATACGAGAATGAGGACGAATATGAAGAATGGGTCCAGTTCAGCGAGTAGAAGAGTCAATCTACCCGCCCATGAGGGGAGAAGCACCGGCTAAGAAAGACACTTGTTTAGTCTTTGTTCCACAGCACACTACAGTAGTGTTCTGATGTAATGTATGCTAAAGAGAAAAAGACTGATGGAAAATTGTATACACATTTAAAGGTTTTGTTTTTTTTCGTTTTCGTTTAGGCAGGGAAAGAGGGTCCGATGAGTCAATCAGCCTGTTTTTATTTTTCTTTATTAGATTCATAAATGTATCTATACATTTGCTGTTATCAGAATGAATATTTTCTGCATTAATATTTTACATCTTTTTGAGTGATTAAGTATACTGAAGTGATTGTAACAGTTTCTAATATAAATTATTGGCCGCCGGGGTAGCGGGGCCATGGGGAGAATTTTCCTGTCTAGAAAGCAACAGTATGAAACAATAAGAATGTTAAAGAACTGCCAGACAGGTTTTTCGCTCCCACATCATCCATCATTACTTGTACCAACTATTGAACACTGATTAATTTTTATTCTTGTGATTATATTTTGTACCTTTTTGAAATAGTACAAACAGGGGGGAAATGTTATAAAAATCAGGGTTACACAGCTAGTTAGATGTTTTAACTTAACGATGTTTGTTTCTATTTATTACATGTCTTGAAGGCACTTCCCTTTATTGCTGTTTTCCTGAGACTGGCAGGGTAAGGTCAAGTTGTATAATTGTCTGTTAACAATTTACAGGGGTTGAGACAGCCCATCTTTAGGAAAATGTATAAGAACCAACTGTCAGAGCTCCTCGGGGAGCTTTTTTCTCTGTAACCCCTTTAGTGTGTTGCACTGTGAAACGCTCCTCTTGTACAAGAACAATAAATTCAACTTAAACTTTAATGTTTTGAATCCGATCCTACTTATGTAAGGGTTTTTCTTTAAAATTCCCATAACATAAAGTAGATAAGGAGACTTGGTGGTGGAATGAGGAGGTGAAGGAGTGTGTACGGAGAAAGAGTTAGACAGGAGTACAGGGAGATGCAGCATAAGGTGAAAGTTGAGGTGGCAAAGGCCAAACAAGGAGCTTACGATGACTTGTATGCTAGGTTGGACAGTAAGGAGGGCGAGACTGATCTATACAGGTTGGCAAGGCAGAGAGATAGAGATGGGAAGGACATGCAGCACTCTAGGATGATTAAGGATAGGGATGGAAGTGTACTGACAGGTGCCAGTAGTGTTATGGGAAGATGGAAAGAGTACTTTGAAGAGTTGATGAATGAGGAAAATGAGAGAGAATGAAGAGCAGAAGAGGTGACTGTTGTGGACCAGGAAGTAGCAAAGATTAGTGAGGATAAAGTGAGGAGGGCATTGAAGAGGATGAAGAGCGGAAAGGCACTCAGCCCTGATGATATACCTGTGGAGTTATGGAAGTGTCTAGGAGAGATGGCAGTACATTTTTTGACTGGGTTGTTCAACAGGATCTTAGATAGTGAGAAGATGCTAGAGGAATGGAGGATAAGTGTGATGGTGCCCATTTTTGAGAACAAGGGAGCTGTGCAGAGTTGTGGCAGCTACAGAGGAATAAAGCTGATGAGCCATACCATGAAGTTATGGGAAAGAGTAGTTGAAGCTAGACTAAGGGCAGAAGTGAGCATTTGTGAGCAGCAGTATGGTTTCATGCCGAAAAAGACTACTACAGATGCAGCATTTGCTTTGAGGATGTTGATAGAGAAGTACAGAGAAGTTTAGAGGGAGCTGCACTGTGTCTTTGTAGATCTGGAGAAAGCTTGTGACAGGGTGCCCAGAGAGGAACTGTGGTATTGTATGAGGAAGTCTGGAGTGACAGAGAAGTATGTTAGAACGGTGCAGGACATGTATGAGGGCTGTAAGACAGTGGTGAGGTGTGCTGTAGGTGTGACAGAGGAGTTCAAGGTGGAGGTGGGACTGCATCAGGAATCTCCATGGACTATGATGTTTGCAGATGACATTGTGATCTGTATTGAGAGCAGGGAACAGGTGGAGGTTCGCCCTGGAAAGGAGAGGAATGAAGGTTAGCCACAGCAAGTCGGAGTACATGTGTGTGAATGAGAGGGACGCAAGTGGAAGAGTGAGGTTACAGGGAGAAGAGATAAAGAAGGTGGAGGATTTTAAGTATTTAGGGTCAACAGTCCAGAGCAATGGAGAGTGTGGAAAAGAGGTGAAGAAGCGTGTGCAGGCAGGTTGGAACGGGTGGAGAAAAGTGTCAGGTGTGATGTGTGATAGAAGAGTTTCAGCTAAAATGAAAGGAGGGTGTACAAAACTGTGGTGAGACCAGTGATGTTTGGTCTAGAGACAGTGCCACTGGGGAAAAGACAGGAGGCAGAGCTGGAGGTAGCAGAGATGAAGATGCTGAGGTTCTCTTTTGGAGTGACCAAGTAGGATCAGTAATGAGTACATCAGAGGGACAGCACATGTTAGAGGTTTTGGAGACAAAGTCAGAGAGGCCAGACTCAGATGGTCCGGACATGTCCAAAGAAGAGATTGTGAATATATTGGTAGAAGGATGCTGAGTTTTGAACTTCCAGACAGAAGGCCTAGAGGAAGACCAAAGAGGAGGTTTATGGAAGCAGTGAAAGAGGACATGAAGGTAGTTGGTGTGAGAGAAGAGGATGCAGAAGACAGGGTTAGATGGAGGCAACTGATTCGCTGTGGCGACCCCTGAAGAGAAAAGCCGAAATGAGAAGAAGAAGAATAAGATGGAAGTGTGCATACTGTAAAAGAAGACAACCAAAATTGTTTCATTTGACCGATTATTCTGTTATTATGTGTATGTATTTCTTGGGGTCTATGATGTGATGGAAAAATAACATAAACAACAAACACATACATTATGAATTATAATGGTAAATTATATGTAACAAACTCTTCGTGTCAAAAAGATAAAATAAAGAATTGATTTTGTTGTTAGTTGTGGTGACTTCCACGTTTATACAAAAGTGTGAAAGGGATTAATTGAAAAAAATACAAAAACAAGTGATACATTGAGTAGAATTGAGAAAAAACTGAACTGATGTTGACAAACATCCTGTGGCTGTGACTTTCTGATGATTTATAATAGATATGTGTTTCTATTTTAACCAGCAGGTGGCATTTTTGTTCCTCTGTTCATTCCCCTGAAAAAGAGTTTAGCAGGAAACAGGAAGTATCTGAACACTCTCAGTTACACTTGTGACATTGCAAACCATAGATATACATAGACGCCTCATTGAGCAGGTTGGTCTGTTGCTGCGATACGTTAATGCATCCGCCATATTGGATGTGGCAGATCTGCCCGTAAACCAGGGGTCTCAAACTCAATTTACCTGGGGGCCGCTGGAGGCAGAGTCTGGGTGAGGCTGGGCCGCATCAGGTTTTCCATAAGAAAAGCTTTGTTTAAAAAATTCCAATCTTGTCAAATCTCTTTATTTTTTAACACAAATAAGTTGAAAAAATAAATAAATTAAGAATCAATGAAAAAATAAATAAAGAAATTAAGAATCAATAAGAAAATAAATCAATCACTAATAAATAAATAATAATAATCATGAAAATAATAATAATTAGATTTATCTCGTTAGCGACTATATGTGGTTTCTTCAGTCTACTGTATTCAGATTCAAATGTCTGTATTAACAGTTCTTTAACCTTTAACCTTCTTCTGAACATGAATGGAACATTGAAGAACATGAACTGTTCTTCTGAACATCTGGACCTGGCAGCGCCTCCTCTCGCATAGCCGAGCCACGTTTGGCTTGTTGTCACTGTCGCATTGACGTTTCAATCAAGACAGTGAACGTCTCACTACACATACGTCATTCTCGCTTCTTTTTACTGTAACCGCAGCACGGCGGTCGGCGGATAAAAGCCCGGTAGCAGTCTGCTTTGCTTTTACGCTCTTTGTTCACGTCTTTCATGATGACATGAACACCATGGCATTTGTACTGTAGATGGTAGAAAGTACCGAGATAGCGAGCGCAAAAAAGGCGACTGCACACGGACTGTTATAGGCCGTGCTGTTGTCGATGTCATTTGTTTTGACTACTTTTACATCATATAGAAATATATGTTATGTTCATTGTGTGGGGCAATATTTATTTATTTATTTATTTAGATACGTCTATATATGTATAATGTCCCGCTGGGCAGAAACTTAAGAAAACTATTTTTTTAAGTGTTGTGAACGCAGCGTGCTCCATGGCAACGCTGCTGTATCTTTCATTGAGAAATGTTTCTCTGCTACATCAAGCCCGGCCGATGTCCCGCCCCCGCGAGCCATATACCCACCGTGATTGGTAGGTTCGTTCAGCTCCGCACACAACACTGTAAAATGCCATACATATCAAACTCGCGGGCCGCGCTAACATTAAACTTTCATATTATGGCGGGGGCCACAAACTATCGCCCGGCCCGCGGGCCGCGAGTTTGAGACCCCTGATCTAAACCCTCAAGAGAAACAGAACCCTGTGTAATGAATGGTTTGAAATCCTGGTCAATTTCATCTACCACATCCACACTTTGCGGGTGTTGTGGTTTAGTATGTATGAAGCCGATTGAGGATGGGGTTTTGACATTCTTAGATTGTCCTTTTTTCTTAAGAGTGGGACAGACGGCGATGAGGTGACCCTGCTCATGGCAATAGAAACATTCTCGTTTCTCAATGTCACCAGTAGCAGCAGTGGGGTTACGATAGGAGGTTTTGGGTGATCTAGGGCTCCGGCCAATGGGGACTGAATCACAGCACACTGGTGAAGAAAAAACACTTTTGTGAGTCAACAAAAACTCATCGGCAAGTACAGCAGCATCAGTGAAACGGGTGACTTTTTGCTCATTCAGGTAAATGACAATTTTCTCAGGAAGTCGGTTTTTAAATTCCTCTAACAAAATGAGTTCTCGCAAATTATCAAAAGTTGTTCCTTTACTGGCCTGGCACCATTTGTCAAACAAAGTGCTCTTCTCTCTGGCAAACTCAACATATGTCTGATTGACAGTTTTTCCACAATTCCTAAATTTTTGTCTGTATGCTACTGGTACCAATTCATAAGCTCGAAGGACGGTGGCTTTCACAATTTCATAATTAAGGCTGTCTTCAATGGACAAAGAATTGCACACTTCTTGTGCTTTCCCAACTAACTTACACTGGAGTAACAGATGCCACACACTCTTTGGCCAATGTAGAGTAGCAGCGATGCACTCAAACACACTGAAATACTGGGCGTAGGGTGTCTGCATGGGTAAAGGACTGGCAGTTACAGCAGCTCCCCGCTCTAACTCCAGAGCCCTTAATTTTAGATGCATGGTTTCCACCTCCAACTCCTGCTGTCTCACCTCCACCTCCTTTATACAGAGGGTGAGCCTCAGCTCCTCGG
>NW_020858925.1:0-35643 GCF_000972845.2 Larimichthys crocea | reverse complement strand
CCACACACACACACACACACACCACACAAAAAAATATCACCTCTTGGGGTGTCAGGTTAGGTTTCATTGTCCAGTGAGTGACTTTCACTGCTCACATATTATCACAAGTTGAAAGAAAGTTTGATCAGTTCATTGTATCACACTGTCAACAGCCCTACCTACTTGCTGCTGGTAGAGGTATTCTTTATTTTCAAGCAATGATTTTCATTATTTTACGTTTTCCAGAGCTGTGGCACAGGCATTTATTCTTACGTTATCTTGTCACACATTTTAACCTTATGTGGGCAATCACAAATGTTACACAGAAGTGTTTCTCTGACAGGCCAGATCACCCCATTTCTGTTTGAGTTTAACTTCTATGTTCTAATACTCATCTTCTGCCTGTTTGGCTTATTGATTGGCTTGGCAAGAAACTAGGCCTCTTCAGCAGTGACCAAGGTGACCAGGCTAGGTTCATTGTCCAGTGAGTGAACTTCATTGCTCACATATTATCACAAGTTTGAAATTTGATCAGTTCAGTGTATCAACCTGACACAATAGAGCACAATAAACGCTGTGCCTGCTTGCAAAAAAGGCAAAGACGTGTGGCTTGAAATTATTTGTTATTTAAAGTGATAATGCCTGATATAACCACAGTGTTTAAAAAACCATGGACTTATTTGACTAATTAAGTGGTGCGGGAATAATGCACACACACTTTCTCACACACAAACAACAGGATGCTATCTGACTCAGGTAACGAGTGATGGCAGATTTTCGAATTACACAGAAAGAAATTTTGATACTTACTCTTGATATGAATTGTTTATAAAAGTCATTGGTCATTAACAGGTTAAAAAGAAGCAAAAAATTCATAGGTTAAAAAAAAACATAAATTAAAATTTAAAAGTCTATCACTTTTTATTGTTAGAAAAGCTAATGACTGTCTCAACTTAACTTGTTCTACATGGATATAAATTTAGAAAATTGTCCTCGTTCTTCATACCCAATTACCTCCCATGGAGACCACTCCAGGAGTTTTCTCTCTCCCCCTGCCGGTAGACGCTCAATACAGCAGTTGATTTCAGGCACCAAGCATATGTGTTACTTGTTTCTTTTCACATACAGTATGACATTATTTCATATGTGTTTTAAAAAGATTACTTCAGCTGAACAGTATCTTGTTGGCTAACATAAAAAAAAAGATTGCTCGGAAAAACAGGTTTGTGAATACAGACATTGAAAAAACTAAAGACTTGACTGTGACTCGACTTGACTTGCTTGACTTAAGCTCTGCTTGGACTTGACTTACTGATCCTCCTATAGAGAGGACTTGGACTTACTTGAGACTTGAGGGCTAGTGACTGGACTTACTTGAGACTTGCATGTATGGGACTTACTCCCATCTCTGATTTGAACCTGGTCTGTGTAAAAATGGCAAACAGAACAGCAGAGCGTTAGCAGCAAGCTGTAAGACATGCTAGTTTGCAAACATTAGCGCCATGCTAAAATATGCTGAATTAACTTAGCAACTAGGAATTAAATACATGTTGATTACTAACATGCTCATGTTAATTGCTAACCCTCAGCCATCAGCAATAACATGCTAAGTTAATTCTAACAGGTGCAGATTAGCTGCATGCTGTGATTAGGTTGTTGCTTGGCAACCTCAGCCTGCTTGAAGGAGAGAGGGGGGAGGGGCCACCAGAAGCCGAGCGGCAGCCATTTTAGTAGTTCTTGCACTTAATTTGAACTTGTCTGTCTAAAATGGCAGACAGAGACAGAGAGCAGCTAGCTCGTTAACATGCTAATGATAATTACCAGTAGCCACTAGGAATTAAATACATGCTAATGCTAACATGCAATGTTAACATGGCTAATATGCAACATGCTCAATGCTAACAGCTAATGTTAATATGCTAATGGCTAATTGCTAGTCCATCACCGTTAACATGCCAATGCTAACATGCTAATGCTAACATGTTAATGCTAACATACTAATGTTAACATGCTAGCGCATTAGCGCTAAAATGCTAATGCTAACATGCTAATGCTAACATGTTAATGTTAACATGCTCTTGTTAACATGTTAATGCTAACTGCTAGTCCATCATCGTTACATGCTAATGCTCAAATGCTAATGTTAACATGCTAATTGCTAACTTGCTAGCTAAAATGCTAATGTTAATTGTACACGTAAGTGCTAGCTGCTCCTGTGTCTAATAAAACATGTTAAAATGACTGTTTGAGGTGTGCGTTTTGAATACAGACCCCCAGCAACAGCCCACTCGTCACTCTCCAAAATTTATTTTCTAGTACTGATTTGCGAGCAGTGTCAGTAATAATGTATGGGGACGACGGGGCCAGAGTCAGGCACACTCAAAATTTCTTTAGAAATTTTCTAGTTGTTCTTATCATCCACAATTAGCAGGACTAGTGGAAAGAGCGAATGGTCAATCAAGGCTAAACTTAGGAAAGCCATAGACGACAGGAAAAGGATGGGTAAACCTGTTGCCAGCAGTAATGCTGAGTCTTTCACATACAACCTAATATTACGGACTGTACCACTCTCCAGTATCCCTTTCCAGCTGTTTCCACTAAGACTATTCCACCATGGTTCACACCATACGAGGAGAATTACACCTGTCGTTTAGGGAACGGGGAAAAAGTAGAGGACAAGACACAGGATCCCTGCACGATGTGGCACTATAATTACGGTAGGAGAAAATCCCTATGGGATCACTGATGAGCTGTGACTATGCACGATTAGAAAATATGGTGGTAATGTGGAGGACAGAGGTTAAGACCTAAGTGCCTAAACTCTGGTATGGTACCTGCACTCTGATTCACTTAATGATGCCTACATACTTGTTTCCCACGAGTCCACAGTTTCCTAAACTAAATACAGAAGATATGCACAGAGTTAAACATGAGAAGATAATACCCACTTCATTTGTTCTAGAGTCTATTTAGATTCAATTGGTGTTCCCAGGGGGTCCCAAATGGTTCAAAGCTAGAAACCAGGTGGCGCAGGTTTTGAATCATTCTTTACCTGGTGGGTACAATAAATAAAAATGTGGATTGGATAATTACATCTATTATAATCAACAACGCTTTATTAATTACACTCGTGATGGATTTAGAGGAATCCACGAACAATTAGATAAAACTAGTCGAATGGCCTGGCAGAACAGATTAGCTTTAGACTGCTACTGGCTGAAGGAGGTGTGTGTAAGATATTTGGAAATCTTGTTGTACCTTCATCCCAAATAACACAGCCACCTGATGGCAGCATCACAAAGGCACTGGAAGGACTGACCTCACTGTCAGACAAGCTGGCAGACAACTCAGGTATAACAGATCCATCACAAAATGGATGGAAAACATATTGAGAGATGGGGAAACATCCTAAAGGTACTGATAATGTCTGTAGGAATTGCAATTGCTGTCCTGGTCACCTGCGGATGCTGTTGTATTCCATGTATGACAATTGATACAAAGATTGATTACTACCGCACTAATGAAACAACAATTGTTCTATCAGCCTGTCTCCACAGTTGTGGTTCGAGAGGCATGAGATGACTGAAGGACAAGGTGTGGTTAGATACGAGAATGAGGACGAATATGAAGAATGGGTCCAGTTCACGAGTAGAAGAGTCAATCTACCCGCCCATGGGGGAGAAGCACCGGCTAAGAAAGACACTTGTTTAGTCTTGTTCCCAGCACACTACAGTAGTGTCTGATGTAATGTATGCTAAAGAGAAAAAGACTGATGGAAAATTGTATACACATTTAAAGGTTTTGTTTTTTTTCGTTTTCGTTTAGGCAGGAAAGAGGGTCCGATGAGTCAATCAGCCTGTTTTTATTTTTCTTTATTAGATTCATAAATGTATCTATACATTGCTGTTATCAGAATGATTTTCTGCATTAATATTTTACATCTTTTTGAGTGATTAAGTATACTGAAGTGATTGTAACAGTTTCTCTATAAATTATTGGCCGCGGGGTAGCGGGGCCATGGGGAGAATTTTCCTGTCTAGAAAGCAACAGTATGAAACAATAAGAATGTAAAGAACTGCCGACAGGTTTTTCGCTCCCACCTCATCCATCATTACTTGTACCAACTATTGAACACTGATAATTTTTATTTTTGATTATATTTTGTACCTTTTGAAATAGTACAACAGGGGGGAAATGTTATAAAAATCAGGGTTACACAGCTAGTTAGATGTTTTAACTAACGATGTTTGTTTCTATTTATTACATGTCTGAGGCACTTCCCTTTATTGCTGTTTTCCTGAGGACTGGCAGGGTAAGGTCAAGTGTATAATTGTCTGTTAACAATTTACAGGGGTTGAGACAGCCCATCTTTAGGAAAATGTATAAGAACCAACTGTCAGAGCTCCTCGGGGAGCTTTTTCTCTGTAACCCCTTTAGTGTGTTGCACTGTGAAACGCTCTCTTGTACAGAACATAAATTCAACTTAAACTTTAATGTTTTGAATCCGATCCTACTTATGTAAGGTTTTTCTTTAAAATTCCCATAACATAAAGTAGATAAGGAGACTTGGTGGTGGAATGAGGAGGTGAAGGAGTGTGTACGGAGAAAGGTTAGACAGGAGTACAGGGAGATGCAGCATAAGGTGAAAGTTGAGGTGGCAAAGGCCAAACAGGAGCTTACGATGACTTGATGCTGAGGTTGGACAGTAAGGAGGGCGAGACTGATCTTATCAGGTTGGCAAGGCAGAGAGATAGAGATGGGAGGACATGCAGCACTCTAGGATGATTAAGGATAGGGATGGAAGTGTACTGACAGGTGCCAGTAGTGTTATGGAATGGAAAGAGTACTTTGAAGAGTTGATGATGAGGAAAATGAGAGAGAGAAGAGCAGAAGAGGTGACTGTGTTTGGACCAGGAAGTAGCAAAGATTGTGAGGATAATGAGGAGGGCATTGAAGAGGATGAAGAGCGGAAAGGCACTCAGCCCTGATGATATACCTGTGGAGTTATGGAAGTGTCTAGGAAGATGGCAGTACATTTTTTTGACTGGTTGTTCAACAGGATCTTAGATAGTGAGAAGATGCTAGAGATGGAGGATAAGTGTGATGGTGCCCATTTTTGAGAACAAGAGCTGTGCAGAGTTGTGGCAGCTACAGAGGAATAAAGCTGATGAGCCATCCATGAGTTATGGGAAAGAGTAGTTGAAGCTAGACTAGGCAGAAGTGAGCATTTGTGAGCAGCAGTATGGTTTCATGCCGAAAAAGACTACTACAGATGCAGTATTTGCTTTGAGGATGTTGATAGAGAAGTACAGAGAAGTTTAGAGGGAGCTGCACTGTGTCTTTGTAGATCTGGAGAAAGCTTGTGACAGGGTGCCCAGGAGGAACTGTGGTATTGTATGAGGATCTGGAGTGACAGAAAGTATGTTAGAACGGTGCGGACATGTATGAGGGCTGTAAGACAGTGGTGAGGTGTGCTGTAGGTGTGACAGAGGAGTTCAAGTGGAGGTGGACTGCATCGGAATCTCCATGGACTATGATGTTGCAGATGACATTGTGATCTGTATTGAGAGCAGGGAACAGGTGAGGTTCGCCCTGGAAAGGAGAGGAATGAAGGTTAGCCACAGCAAGTCGGAGTACATGTGTGTGAATGAGAGGGACGCAAGTGGAAGGTGAGGGTTACAGGGAGAAGAGATAAAGAAGGTGGAGGATTTTAAGTATTTAGGCTCAACAGTCCAGAGCAATGGAGAGTGTGGAAAAAGGTGAAGAAGCGTGTGCAGGCAGGTTGGAACGGGTGGAGAAAAGTGTCAGGGTGATGTGTGATAGAAGAGTTTCAGCTAAAATGAAAGGAGGGTGTACAAAACTGTGGTGAGACCAGTGATGTTTGGTCTAGAGACAGTGCCACTGGGGAAAGACAGGAGGCAGAGCTGGAGGTAGCAGAGATGAAATGCTGAGGTTCTCTTTTGGAGTGACCAAGTAGGATCAGTAATGAGTACATCAGAGGGACAGCACAGTTAGAGGTTTTGGAGACAAGTCAGAGAGGCCAGACTCAGATGGTCCGGACATGTCCAAAGAAGAGATGTGAATATATTGGTAGAAGGAGCTGAGTTTTGAAACTTCCAGACAGAAGGCCTAGAGGAAGACCAAAGAGGAGGTTATGGAAGCAGTGAAAGAGGACATGAGGTAGTTGGTGTGAGAGAGAGGATGCAGAAGACAGGGTTAGATGGAGCAACTGATTCGCTGGGCGACCCCTGAAGAGAAAAAGCCGAATGAGAAGAAGAAGAATAAGATGGAAGTGTGCATACTGTAAGAAGACAACCAAAATTGTTTCATTTGACCGATTATTCTGTATTATGTGTATGTATTTCTTGGGGTCTATGATGTGATGGAAAAATAACATAAACAACAAAAACACATACATTTGAATTATAATGGTTAATTATATGTAACAAACTCTTCGTGTCAAAAAATAAATAAAGAATTGATTTTTTTGTTATTGTGGTGACTTCCACGTTTATACAAAGTGTGAAGGGTTAATTGAAAAAAATACAAAAACAAGTGATACATTGAGTAGAATTGAGAAAAAACTGAACTGATGTTGACAAACATCCTGTGGCTGTGACTTTCTGTGATTTATAATAGATATGTGTTTCGATTTTAACCAGCAGGTGGCATTTTTGTTCTCTGTTCATTCCCTGAAAAAGAGTTTAGCAGGAAACAGGAAGTATCTGAACCACTCTCAGTACACTTGTGACATTGCAAACCATAGATATACATAGACGCCTCATTGAGCAGGTTGGTCTGTTGCTGCGATACGTTATGCATCCGCCATATTGGATGTGGCAGATTGCCCGTAAACCAGGGGTCTCAAACTCAATTTACCTGGGGCCGCTGGAGGCAGAGTCTGGGTGAGGCTGGGCCGCATCCGGTTTTCCATAAGAAAAGCTTTGTTTAAAAAATTCCAATCTTGTCAAATCTCTTTTCTCTATTTTTTAACACAATAAGTTGAAAAAATAATAAATTAAGAATCAATGAAAAAATAATAAAAGAATTAAGAATCACTAAGAAAATAAATCAATCACTAATAAATAAATATAATAATCATGAAAAATAATAATATAGATTTATCTCGTTAGCGACTATATGTGATTTCTTCAGTCTACTGTATTCAGATTCAAATGTCTGTATTAACAGTTCTTTACCTTTAAACCTTCTTTCTGAACATGAATGGAACATTGAAGAACATGAACTGTTCTCTGAACTCGGACCTGGCGCGCCTCCTCTCGCATAGCCGAGCCACGTTTGGCTTGTTGTCACTGTCCGCATTGACGTTTCAATCAAGACAGTGAACGTCTCACTACACATACGTCATTCTCGCTTCTTTTTACTGTAACCGCAGCAGGCGGTCGGCGGATAAAAGCCCGGTAGCAGTCTGCTTTGCTTTTACGCTCTTGTTCACGTCTTTCTGATGACATGACACCCATGGCATTTGTACTGTAGATGTAGAAAGTACCGAGATAGCGAGCGCAAAAAAGGCGACTGCACAGGACTGTTATAGGCCGTGCTGTTGTCGATGTCATTTGTTTTGACTACTTTTACATCTATAGAATATATGTTATGTTCATTGTGTGGGGCAATTATATATATAATTATTTAGATACGTCTATATATGTATAATGTACCGCTGGGCAGAAACTTAAGAAAACTATTTTTTTAAGTGTTGTGAGTTGTGCTCCATGGCAACGCTGCTGTATCTTTCATTGAGAAATGTTTCTCTGCTACATCAAGCCCGGCCGATGTCCCGCCCCCGCGGCCATATCCCCACCGTGATTGGTAGGTCGTTCAGCTCCGACACAACACTGTAAATGCCATACATATCAAACTCGGGGCCGCGCTACATTAAACTTTCATATTATGGCGGGGGCCACAAACTCTCGCCCCGGGGCCGCATTGGCCCACGGGCGCGAGTTTGAGACCCCTGCCGTAAACTAATACAAGGAAATGGACTGAACTTTATCAAGCGCCTTTCTACAAAGTGCTTTAAGTTAATGCCTCTTATACACCCATTCACACACACACTAATATATCTGGGAAACAAATAGGCACTGAAAACAATGTATGTAACTTTTAAAGTTATGATTATAAATGTTTACTCCTTATGTAAGCACCAAACCAACGTATGTATTTTTCTAATGCTGAGTGTTTACAGTAAATGTGTGTAACACTGTTACTGTATGATAAATATTTAAATATTTATATTTAACATTTAATCAGTGTCTATAATAACCAGATCCTGATGTAGATGTGACATGAGGTTTCTGAATAAAGGCACTAACGTTTACATTTAACCGATTTTGATTAATCTGTATATATATATATATATTATATATATATATATTATATTATATATCCCTGCAATAAACATGAAATAAAAATAAGTTTAACAGATCTAAAAGAAAATACAGCAAATATAAACAGTATAAATATGACACAATATAAAAGATATTCACATGTAGTATAGCAGTATAAACAGTGTGAATATATAAAAAATACCAGGGGGGGTGCACATTGATGAACATATATACACGGGGGACAGTGTGAACATACATATCTATACAGCTTCGTGTGTTGTGCTCTACTTTGCCACATCCAAAATGCCGGCGGACGTCAACGTACGATTCAGCGCTCAATACGGCGTCTACGTATATATGTCTGTGTTGCAAACTATCACTGATGAACAGTCTGGTGTCTGGTGAATGCGGGTGTCTGATTAAGGAGTGACTTTTGCAGAATACTGGGAACAATTATGTATAGAACATGTGTGTATGGAGCTACATCAGGGTCAATGTTTTGTACTTGAAAAACTAAAAATCTGAAACTGAAATTTCAAGTTTTGATCCTGAATTTTGAAAATACACCCTGTATTCAAACTAAAAATAAGTGTACACTTTTTTTCAGGTTAAATACAATTATGATCAAGTCTGGTAATTCTTTTGACTAAATTATTTGTTTGTTTGCTATGTCTGTTAGCATATTATTAGTGTTCACATTGTACCATGAAAAATTAAAATTTAGGAGTATTTCCTACATATATATATATATATATATATATATATTATATATACACACACACACACTCATATATATTATATATATCTCTTATATATCTTATATCTATATATATATAACATCATATATATATATATATTATATCATATATATACTATATATATATATATATATATTAATATCAAAATATATATATATACACACACACACACATCATATATATATATATATATATATTGAATACAAAGTCACAACAAATCGCCTAAATGATAACCATTTCATAAATGATATAAAGGGATATTTCGGCTCCTTTCCCACAACTGTTAGGACCCCTGGGGATTTTCACAAAAGGGCACTGTCAAATCAAATCAAATCAATTTTATTTGTATAGCCCAAAGTCACAAAGTACATTTGCCTCAGAGGGCTTTACAATCTGTACAGGGAGTGACACCCTCTGTCCTTAGACCCTCGGTTCGAGTGAGGAAAAACTTGCCCACAAAAACCCTTTTAACAGGGAAAAAATGTGGAAGAAACCTCAGGAAGAGCCACAGAGGAGGGATCCCTCTCCCAGGACGGACAGACGTGCAATGGATGTCACGTGTACAGGACAAATCAACACAAACATATTGTACTGTGTTTGAATCTCACAACTATTGTTTTGAAATGTGTTAAGTTCTGTGTTGATCGAACTCAGAACCTGACTCTGATATGTTTGTTAACTGCACGGTACTGACATTTGTTCATGACTATGAAGCATGAAACTTTGCTGTCAGTCCTAACCTCACTGACCTGCACTGTGACAGGCTGTATAACATGACTTATTCTTCAAATTTCTTGTCTTGTCACTTATTGCAATAAATGTAAAGTACTATACATCAATTTAATTACTATAAATGTATTTCATTTAGTTACCATCTACAATTCATGGCAGTAGCTCCCTCCAGTTATTGGAGACATTTAGCATTATAATAGGCTTTTGAGTGTAGCAAGAAAGGGTACAATTACACAAGTAAAATCTTATCTTATCTTCGCGAATTGTTGCATTGTTTTACTAACAGAATTAGGCCATGTTGTGTACACCATCACTGATGAATACAAACAACAATTTTAGAGCAATGATTTGAAAGTATTTAAGTCTGTACAGTCACAAATGTGTTGGTGGAGAGAGTTCAAAAGGGAGGTTGCAGCACAAGCCTCCTGGGAGGAGGAGCGGAGGCAGGATGCCCCATCCTACCTACCTGGTTCTGGAGGGCTTTGAAGGTGAGGAGAACTCTGAACTTTGAACTGAATATGATAAGGAATTGGGTGCAAATGGAGGTTCGGGATGTAATATCGCTGTCCACCACTCGCGTGCCATCACCATTATATTGTACTGGGAAGCCAAAGTGCTCCCAAACAGCTGAATTAAATTAAGCTGGCGCTTCCTCCAACTCCACATCTTCCATCACTTTTCTTCTTTGTCCTTTTTTGTAACTACTTCTTCTTCTTTTGTAACGACTGTTTCTGGCAGGTTTTTCGGCTCATTACCGCCACCAGTGAGGACTTTACTTTTTTTTAAACTCACTCAGATGTATTCGTCGTATGACTGCATGCACCAAACCGTGATGCCCGTACCGTGACGGTTGGGGACGAATACAAATACCGTTACACAGATGGATCACCTTGATTCTTAGTTTAGGTTAGGTTACTGTATTTAGTTAGTTAGTGTGTAGTTAGAACCATAGTGTTATTCCTCCTTTTGGAGCAACTTTTTGTTTTTCACAGCCATGCGTCCTCCAATAGGGAAGACGCATATTAGGAGTTTTTGTAGCCCGATATTTTCACTGTGTTCAGAGGATTTCTCATGCTGCCTTTTCCTGAATAAAGCTCACTAAATTTACATCTGCTCTGTGTCTGAGTCCTGCCTTGAGCATGTACTGACAATCAGGATCAAAAGTCTGAAACTGAAAAACAACAATCTGAAAGTGAAAGAAAATCTGTAATTAAGTAAGGTTTGAAACTGTAAAAAAAAAAAATAAAAAAAAAATAAGAATCTGCAACAGAGATAAATAAGAACCAAAATTTAAAAATATATATAAAACAGAAAAATTTAAATACATTATTTATTCAGAAAAAATCTAGAAACTAGATCATAAGACACTTTTATTGCTCTATTTTTTTTTCAAAATTCACGATCAAAATTAACTTTCCAGCAATAGACTATCTTAATTAACTTCTTCCTTCAAGAGTGTAAATACCAAAGAATCCAAGACCACAGAATAATGTCTTGAGCCCTACACTGCTTTTAAAGGAACGGTGGGTAAGGCATCCAGGAGTGAAGTTGTAGATTGCAACCCTCACCTCTCTTTCACCTTCCTAGTATGAAGCAAAAACTACAGTGGAATATGGTTAATGCGTGAAAGACACAACATAGAGCCAGTAATTACAGTCCATTCTGGGCTATTGTAAAAACATAGTAATTAAACATAGTAGAGGTAAAGGGAGTAATACTGGCAATAATTCAAATAATATTTGTAGTGGATGTCATCAGAACCACAGCCTTGATCAAGGAACTTTTTTCTTGCCACCATCACCAAGTGCTTGCTCATGGTAGGAATTTTTGAGCCTTTGTAAATAATAATATAAAGAGCACAGTCTAGACTTGCTCTATATGGAAAGTGAAGTGAGGAACCAGGGGAAATGAATAAATCGTGTTTAAAGTGTAGACTTGCTTTTAACTTTAATCCTGATGTCAGCATGCTAACACGTTGATGTTTAACAGGTGCATTGTTTACCATCTTTGTTTAGCATGCTCACATTTGCTGATTAGCACAAAACACAAAATACAGATGAGGCTGGAATATCATTGGTTTTGCAGGTGTTTAAAAAACCAATATATAAGACAAATGAAAATTCTGATCTGATGATCGTACAGGATGAGTAACCAGTAAGTAAGTTATTCCAATTCATTCTGATGGAGACATGAATGGCTAAACCACATTTTTACAAGTTTTAGGTATAATAAATATAAGTACTATAATAAGTATAAGTTTTTCAAATTTGAAAAAATGAATTTCACTTGCCAGGGCTATGACACAAATACATGAATACAATGAAGCAAGTATTGGATTGATAAATAATAAACCAAGAGTGCACCATTGATTATTAGAGAAAGGGGCTAAACCTCATAGAACTAGGACTAAAACATAAACACTAGATCAAACCTGGATTACAATACCAGAGAATAATAGACAAAACAGTGGCTGAAATACTATTGAATATTGGATCAAAATGCCAGAGAATGTTGGACAGAACTAGAAAAATTTCTAAAGAAATTTTAAGTGTGTCTGATTCTGTCCCATCACCCCCATACGTTATTATTGACACTGCTCAGCAAATTCAGTATTAATACAACAAACTGTGTCATCATTGCCTTCAGACATCAATAAAGTTAGTCAAAGGCAGGCTTGAGGTTGCCAAGCAACCAGGGTCAGCTGCAGGCCAGAGTAATTAGGCACTCTCCCCTTGAGAGACACAGAAAATCTCTATATGAACTACCTCGAACAGGTGGCCAAAAATGCCTAACGGTGTGGCGAATCCGAAATGACCATCAGCATCCTCATCTCGTGGACTATTTCCTTGCTGATTTTCAGGTGAAAATTGTATAAACTTTGGCCTTAGGAGTGAGAGAAAGCACAGGTGCTCCCTGCTCTTTTTGGAAATGTCTCTTCTCAAATTAACATGGGAGTAGATTTGGCAGTAGGTGCGTGTTGCTCGCGCATCTTTGTGTCTGACCCCGAAACTATAAAGCTGACAGCTTCAGGAGTGTTCCTCGAATTTTCCTACGTTTTGAGAGGTAATCATGTCTATAGTGTGGCATTTGAGGCCACGGTAGTCGAATACGTTTTATTTTTTCACAGATTTTTTTCTCTGGTCCTCACTTTAGCTGATGATGTCACCCACTCTAGCGCGAACATTCCGCACAATACACACCCATTATAAACCCAGAAATTTAACAAAATTGATCATCATGATTGATCAGTGAATGAACAAAAAGTATAAAAGGAGTCGATAAGTAAAGTGAATTACTGAAGAGAAGGCAAGAGTACCTACATTTTAAAGTTTAAATGAAGTCTCTCGGTGAAAGTATGCCAGAGCAGGTCATTGTAGAAAATGTCTCCTGAAAAATTCAGTTTTGTCGTTTTTTCGGGGTTTCCCATTCATTCCTATTTGAAAATTTTCACAGTTTTTCACGAATAAATTTGCAAAAAAATCGTGAATCTCTTATCTAGGTAATAGCATGTGATTCAGGATAAAAACACGTTTTGATATACAATTTGTTGGGGTCCTCTCACCACTGTGGGCCTCATTCACGGACAAAATAGAGTGGAAGATGAATAATAAAAAAAAGAAACATGCAGAAATACAATAGTTGCCCCCCATAGTTTGCTATGGAGGAGTAGTGTCTTGTGTGTAGCTCACGAGGCACTAACTAGAAAATTCTCGCAGAAATTTTGAGAGTGCCTCGTGGGCTGCTGCCGGGGGTCTGTATTCAAGAATAAAAAGCACACCCCATATAGTAATTGTTAACATGTTTACATGTTTTATTTACACAACAATCTATTCTGTTTCAACATCAACTAAGAATCACAAAACATAACCCAATGGAACAAAAATGGAGTTACATGTATGTAGTTTTAATTTAATTTAAAATCACATTAAATACAAATTATTTTGAAAGCCTTTTGTGTCTTGTCTGTGTTGTCTGTGTGTATGTGTGTGTGTGTGTGTCTGAGTATGTGTGTCTGTGCGTGCTTGTGTCTGTTAAGGAGAGAGTTTTACAAAGTCTTTTATTTTAAAGGGACTTTTATTTTGAAAGCCTTTTGTCTTGTCTGTGTGTGTATGCGTGTGTCTGTCTGTCTGAGTATGTGTGTCTGTGCATGCTTGTGTCTGTAAATGAAAGTTTAACAAGGTCTTTTATTTTGAAGGGACTCTTATTTTGAAAGCCCTTTGTCTTCTCTGTCTGTCTGTCTGTCTGTCTGTCAATCCCTGCTCTGTTTCAGTGCTGTTCACCTTAATGACCTCATACTTTCATTGTTTTAATGTGTAGTAGGTTAGTAGTTAGTTTGAAGCAGTAGGTTAAAATGTAGAAGGTTTGTAGAAAGATTTGAAGGTTGTACAATGTATTTAAATGGGAAAATTGTGTAGAAAAAGTTGAATAATTAGTAAAATATTAATAGTAGAAATTAGTCAAATAATAGTAGTAATAAGTATAGTAGTAATGTTGTAAATGAGCTGAATAAAAAACAAACAGTTGAATACACGTTTAATAGTACAAGATCTTCGTGAAATTTGTAGTTTGAAGTCGGTAGTAGAAGGATAAGTAGTTTAAAGTGTAGAAGGTTTGCAGAACGTTAGTTTGTATAAGGTTAGTTTGTAGAAGGTTAGTGTAGTAGTAATGTCCTAAATGAGCTGAATCTAATGATATCATTTTATTCCTGTAGTACAACATTTGTGGAAGTAGTTGAGAGCTTTTAAGGAGAGAGTTTTACAAAGTCTTTTATTTCGAAGGCTCTTATTTTGAAAGCCTTTTGTCTTATCTCTGTGTGTGTGTATCTGTGTCTCTGTCTGTCTGCCTCTCTGATTATGTGTGGAGGAGTATGTCTGTCTGTCTGTGTGTCAGTGTGTGTGTGTGTGTGTGTGTGTCTGAGCAATTAGACACAGGTGCGCACGCACGTGCTCTCTCCCTCTCCCTCTGACCCTGAGAGAAATAGAAAATCTCTAAATGAACCCCCCCGAAGGTGGCCAAAAGTACCCTATAAGGTGTGCCGCAAACCAAAAGCCGAAATGACCATCAGCATCCTCGTCTCGTGGACCATTTCCTTGTTGATTTCACGCGAAAATTGCATAAACTTTGGCCTCGGAAGTTAGAGAAAGCACAGGTGCTGGAGGAGTAGTGCCTTGTGTGTAGCTCACAAGGCGCTAATAAAAAAAAAAAAAGAAACACGCAGAAGAACCCTCTGGGCACCCACACCAATAGTAATAAAGATTTGAAGAACAATAGTGTGGTCACCCTCTGGGCACCCACACCAAAAACAAGTATGGGGAATAATAGATAGTGTGCTTTGTCAAGCACACTCAATAACACTGGGGAAGACAATTTTTATTGAGTTAGGTCTGACAGCTGTTTTAAAAAAAATTTTTGGGTGTGGAAACTGATCTCAGTATTTCTCTATCACGTCAAGTTTTTGAACTATAGGATCCCCGTTTTCTTAAAGAACATGAAAAATACTGTACTTGTACAGTGAACCCTCGTTTATCGCGGGGGATACGTTCCAAAAATAACCCGCAATAAACGAAATCCGCGAAGTGAGTTTTACAATTATTATACATGTTTTAAGGCCGTAAAACCCCTAACCACACACTTTTATACACCCTTTTACACACATTTTGTACAGTACTCCCTTAAACAGCACGCAGAACACAATGCGCGTTCATACTGTACAGTACGCTGTAAAAAAAAAAAAAAAAGCATGCAAAATGACACTGAAAAAAATCCGCGAAACAGCGAGTCCGCGAAAAGTGAACCACGGTATAACGAGGGATCACTGTACTTGATATGTGCTTGTTTGTTGAATCCTCGTGAGTTTCAAAATCTGCATCATTGCTGTCACTGCATTCTTCAACATCACTCAGATCTTCTAGAGGAGGTAGTTGTTCGAAAAGTGGCACTAGAATTTCAGCTGAATGAGGCATTGGTCTTATAGCTGACGGTAGATAAGGCTATTCTATTTTACTTTTATTTTTCTTGTTAAATCCTGATGTTTTCACTAAACAAATGATCTTTTTGCTCTCACCAAACCATGGAAATACCAAGCCAACTTGTCACGTGTTCCTTTGGTCCACATACGTAAACTCTCGACACACTGCTTGCATACTTTGTGAGGGGCCCATGGCTTGTCTTGATCACAGAGTTTTACTTTAAAATATGAAAAATATGCAAGATTTACTACAGCTAATCAGTGGAAATTTGCTTATCTGGAGGGTAAGCTGTGGAGAAAAAACTTGTGTTAGAAAAAAACTGACTGCAATTTTGGAATCAGCATGCCAATTTTAGTTTCAATCAGCATAAAAATCTAACTCAACAGATTGTTTTTTTCAAATTGTTCCCCGGTCTAATAATAAGCCAGAAGAATAATAAAGAGTGTGCTTCCAGGCACACTCTATAAAATTAAGTATGGGGAATAATAGATAGTGTGCTCTTTCAGGCACACTCAATAATGATAATAATAATACTAATAAACATGGTGAATAGTGAAGAGTATGCTTTCAGGCACACTCAATAAGCCATTTTTTTGTTTTTCTGTTAATAGTATATAGTGCGCCTTGGAAAGCACACTCAATAAGCCTTTTTTTCTGGGAATAGTATATAGTGCAAGGCACACTCAATAATAATAATATTAAGCCCGAGGAGTAATAAAGAGTGTGCTTCCAGGCACACTCAATAATAAGCCCAAGGAATAGTATATAGTGTGCTCTTTCAGGCACACTCAATAATAATAATAAGCCCGGGGTGGCGTTGGTAGAGCAGCCGCCCCATGTGTGAAAGCTCAGTCCTTGCTGCGAAAGCCCAGGGTTCGAATCAGACCTGTGGCTCTTTCCCGCATGTCATTTCCCGTCTCTCTCTCCCCGAATTCCTGTCACTCTTCAGCTGTCTCTATCCTTTAAAGCTTGAAAAAAGGCAATATATATATATATATTAGTGCTGTCAAAATTAACGCGTTAATTTTGTCGATTAATTTTAAAGAATTAACGCGTTAAAAAAAATTAACGCAATTAACGCGGTTTTGTTTACTTCCGGTGGCGGCCGCCATTTTGGATGTGGCAAAGTAGAGCTTTGTTTCCCAGATATATTAGTGTGTTTGTGTGAACGGGTGTATAAGAGGCATTAACTTAAAGCCCTTACGGAGACTGCGCACTGCGCGGTCGCCCACATTGCCCATAGCTAAAACCGGCCCTGCTTGTATTAGTTTACAGGCAGATCTGCCACATCCAATATGGCGGACTCGGTAACGTAACGCAGCAACGGCACACCTGCTCAATGGGCATCTATGTATATGTCTATGATCTATCCTAACTAAAGGAGAGTCTATGGCGAGCGGAAAGATGGTAAGGACGAAACTTTTAGGGGGAACATTTCATTTTAAAAAGTTGCCCGATGGCTCGTTGGACAAAAACAAGGCAATTTGCACAGTTTGCAAAGCGAATTTAAATTCCACAGAAGTAACACGACTTTAACTATCACCTCAAAGCAAACACCCAGTCTACACTACAGGAGTGTGGCACTCATCAGTATATTTCCTCATTCTGGCTTTTTTAATTTGCACGTGTATATGTGCACCTTAACCAATAAAATTAATGATTTAAATTACTTTCTCTGTGTTTATTCTACATTAATTTGATCATTTTACTAAATAAATATTCATTATAAGCTTCAGTCTCAGAAAATGCATTTAATTTATTGATACATTTATTGATAGATTAATCACGATTAATCGCGATTAATTACAGAAATGTTTGCGATTATTAGTTAATTTTTTTAATCGATTGACAGCCCTATTATTATATATATAATATATATATATTATATATATATATATATATATATATATATATACACACACACACACACACATAGGAAGAGGAATAATAAAGAGTGTGCTTTCACACTCAATAAACAAAAAGAAAATATGTGACAAATTGTGGACTAAAACACCAGTGCATACTGGGTCAAACATGGGTTACAACAACAGAGAATATCAGGCCAAACCAGGGTTAAAACAGTAAACAGTCAACAGTCAATAGTAAACCAGGTCAGAGCTAAAACACCAGAAAATATGGGACAAAACCATGGGACCAAACTATTAACTCAAACAGGGTATAAATATGATCTAAGTTTAAACCAGAGGCAAAAACATGGGAAAACACGCTCAAAGCCGAACCCTAACACTAGGGAGTATCAAACTTGGACAAAATTAGAGCTACATCACCAGAGAATACTGCTCCAAACCCTGGTTAAAGCAAATACTGATTGACCATCAACAAGCAAACAAAAAGTGGACTGCAATGGTTTTGTTTACTTATTTTGCATTCAGAACCTTTAGAACTTGAGTTGCTGCAGTACATCAAGGCTTTTAGCTGTTTATTTGGTCTAATTTCTGCCCTGTAGTGTTGAAAAAACACTTAATACAGCTAAGTTTTCAACAAGGTCAGTTAATATGAAGATATTCTGTGTGCTGGTTTGCTGTGTCAGCACTCAGGAACATGAATGGAGCCACTCAGCCTGAAGGAACAGACTACACCGTATCCCAAAACCAGGTGTGTTTAGAGTCAGCTGAAGTCAGTCAATGTGGAGGAAAGGAGAGGAAAAGAGAGGAGAGGGGACAGCAGTAGAGAGGAAGAGAGTGGAGGGGGCTAAAGAGGTGTAGCTAATAGCAGTAAATCCATGAAAACATTTTCTCTTCTCTCTCATGGAAATTGCAGCTGTGTAAACACTGTTGGAAATTAGTAGGCAGGAACTACTGGAAGCATGCCTACATACACACTGAACATACTAACACACACACATACTGGCTATGTTTCATGCTCCTGCTCTGTTTTGTTAAACAAACTTTCCTCCCATCAGTGAGAACACTGAAGGTTTTAGGGATAATCTCTTCTCCTTTTCTAGCTTGATGATTGATATGTATTATCTGGGTCTATTTCAATATATATACTTATTTTATGCTAACCATTTAAAACAGTTTTTAAATAGTTTTTACAAATGGGACGGGGAGCACAGTCATTTTAATGCCACAAAAATATACAGATATGCAAGCAGCCTTTTGAGGCTAAACCAAGCAGCTGGGAAATAAAGCCAATGCAAAAGTGTTAAAAACTGCAAACCCTCAAGCTTGTTCTTGACAGAAAATTTCAAACTCTATAAGCCCCTGTATTAAAATGTCCAACTTCACAGCAGAAATAAACATATTTACAGCCTGGTACAAAAAGTGGTTTTGGTCTCTATAGCTAATTTCCCAGTTCATGACAACTGTACTAAGCATGATTTGATTTCTTGCTTCATTCACCCATTCACACACATTCATACACTGTTGGCATTAGCTGCCATGATGGTGCAACGTTCCGGAGCAATTTGAGGTTCAGTATCTTGCCCAAGGACACTTCGACATGCAGTTGAAGGGAGGAGCTATTAACATATCTGACTAGTCATAATTAAAATTTCATAAATTATGTTAAATTAAATTTCATGAAAATAACCAAATTATTTTTTTTTACATTTTCAAAGTACAAAACATGATAATTACTACAACACTGTCAACTAGTTTAGTATAATTAGATATATCCCTACCCATTCTAAACTTTATGAATAACCTACTCACTCTCTATGAACAAAATAAAGTGAACCATACAAACAATTAGCAGCCATTTGACTGTCAAACCTATTTTTGGAAGTATTCTACAACTATTGATGCTACAGTGAGTTTTTGTTGTTGATTTGCTAATGCTTAAGATGTTAGTAACACATTCCATAAAGACCACATCTATAATGCATTATGGGCATTCATAGTTTGCATTAAGGTTTGCACATTGCATTAAAAGAACCGCACTAAGCTGGTTTAAGTCCTATTTTTTCAGATCAATCTCAATTTGTTAATCTTAATGATAAATTAAGCGTTTCCATGCACACCGAAGTTAGTCATGGAGTTCCACATGGTTCTGCGCTTAGACCACTTCTTTTCAGCATATATATGCTTCCTTTAGGCAACATTTTTAGGAATATCTCCATTAACTTTCACTGTTATGCCGATGGCACCCAAATATATTATATCGATCGAGCCTGATAAAACCAATCAGTTATCTTTATCACTTATCTTTGATCAGGACAAGTCCTTTAACATCACATGAAACAAATTTCAAGAACTGCCTTTTTTCACATGTAAAATTGCAAAAAACAGATGCATCCTGTCTCAACCAGATGCAGAAAAACTAGTCCATGCATTTGTTACTTATAGGCTGGATTATTGCAAATCCTTTTTATCAGATTCCTCCAACAAGACCCTTAAGACTGCTGTAAGTGTACCGACAGGACCGAGATCAGAGATCATATATCTCCCATTTTGGCTTCTTTGCATTGGCTACCTCTTAAATCAAGAATAAAATTTAAAATCCTACTCTTTACCTACAAAGCTCTTAATGGTCAGGCACCATCACATCTTGAAGAGCTCAGATTACTGATTACTCCAGTAGAACAGTGTACTCTCAAAATGCAGAGTTCCTTGTAGTTCCTATAGTCCTTTATCTTACGTTCCTAAAGTAGATTGAGAACCAGAGCTCTGTGTTTGAGAAGTCAAACAAAGTTGGTTCCCATTGTTGAAAGCAGCCTTGACAGTAAGACGTTACAAGACACCCACATACTTCAGCTTTAACTATCTCCTTTAAATTAATTTTTAATGGTTCACTGCAGTGAAGAGTCCAGAGTTAAAGTATCAGAGTGTTAGTATAGTTTACTAATAATAGTGTAGCATTGAGTGTTAGTGTGTTTACATGAACAGAGTTACTGTGTAATAATATTGTACTTTGTTTATACGAAGCTGTGTTCACATAGCAGGAACTCCAGTTTTTAAAGTTGCAATGAAATGAAAAACTTCCTATATAACCTTTTTCAAAGAAAACATTTTGACAGTAGGAAAAGCACGTGTAAATAAAATTGATAATGAATGAATTTCTTTAACTGTTTAAATTTCAGGGTCCACATGGTAACTCACTGTTACACTGTCATGGCTTACATTACACAGTTAAATAGAACATAGTCTTTGTTAATGGTATTAATCTATGCTTTTCCTATTATAACAAGTCATAATGTCTGCTGGAAAAAAAAGACATTTTAAAGATCCAGTTTGTAGCATTTAGTGGCATCTAGCGGTGAAGTTGCAACATGTAACCAACATTCTCAGGTAATGAAAATGCAACCATTGTTATGCTCTAATTAAAACATACTTGTGAATATTATATTAAATGTATGACATATTCTGCAAAAAAAAAACAAAAAAAAAACAACTCTTAAATCTTATGACCTGGACCATAAAATAACTTCCTTGAATTAAATATGACTGTCTATCCAAGTTTCTTCAAGACAGCAGAGCAGAGCTCCTTTGTACTGGTAAAGACCAGCTCTGTGTTACATTTCAGAGCAGTAGGACTGAAAAAAGACGGTTTAACAATCTTTAACAAAACAAATGAGCTAAACTAAAAAAGAAAAAATGGAAGTCAACATCCTCATGCAGGTTAAAAAATAAATAATTTCATTATGTTTATTTCCCAGATTACCCTAACTACTCCACCTCATTTACATCTTTTAGCATTATGGATTTAGTCTGAGGAACATATTTAATTTTTAGTGTGATCATTGTCATAGTTTCCTTTAATTCTTTTCTTTTTTTGCAGAATTTAATAAAGCTAAGGTCATGGCTATTAGTTTCATCATATAGATCAAATGTTTGAGTCCAGATGGCTTGCATGTCATTTAAATGTCCTCTGTCACGTCTTTGTGGTAACATGGCTACAGCATCCAAAAGACTGTGACCTTGGAAAGGAGTAGTGGAGCTAACTTGGGCCCCACTGAAAATAAAAGTGTTCCAAAAACCCCTTCTCTTGTCTTTATTGAGTGCTTTAGGTGTATAAACACATACAAACACACATTCACACACTGATAAACACACACATTAAACGCACACTAAATAATGTTTGTGCAAAGAAAATAAATGACAAAAATCAGACTCAATCAGTCTGCTAGATGAAGAGATGAACTACATTCAACTACAACAGCCTGTGATAGTGCAATATCTACACACACACATACGCACACACATGCACACTCACACAGACACACACACAGACATACACAGATCTCAGTGGCGATTTGGGCGTGGACCTCCTCGGCCTCTCTGTAGGATCTGATTCCATCTCTGCACAGAAAGACACAGACAGGAACTGAAGTTCACAAGCATTACCTGTAATTCTATAGACATACACCATGGTTCTACTGAGGTCAGTTGGTATGTTAATCTTGAGAATTTCAGCCACTTTAACCCACATCCATTGTGGACAGTAAACAACACTTGTTGGTACAAATCCCCTTGTCAAACCTTCCATTCTGGCACAACAAGGTACACTACTGCAAACTGCATCAATGGTATGAAATGGCTGCTGTCTGTGTGTGCATTAGGATGTAAATTGTACCTTGACCTTCCTGCCCATTTTGTCCTTCCACTTCTGAGCAATAGAGCTGTCAATCAGGAGCAACCTGCAACCACAAACACACAGTGAGGTTTATGGAGGGTTTCCCACAGTGTTTTATAGTCCCGACACGACTGCAGATCAGAGAGCAGGATGAAGTTAGTTTAGTTAGATAACCATCAACTGGACACATGGATTTACTGCATCACATTTCAAAGTCTGGGCTTATATCTAGCCAATTTCCTGGAGGAAACCATGATGTCAGTAACAGTACTTATAACTCCCGTTACTCATACCTGGATGTCTCCTCATTCTCATAGCCCATAATGAGGTAGTCCTCCCCAGGAGACAAAGAAGGACACAGGCAGGAGGATGAGTAATAGAGTGTCTGTGTCTCTTTATGAATATTGACCAGAGAAGACTTGAGCACCTCCTTCACCTCCACCACTGCTGTGGGCTCCAGACCGCGATTCCTCACCTCCTTCACTCTCGCCCTGATCACTGAAAAATAAAGTTATCAGCATACGTTGACACTGAACAGTCAGGATTTTGAAAACACTTGGTTTGAAGGATTAAAAAAATCAGTCAATATTTAAATTTGGCCTGGCCTGGTTACGGACCTCTGAATTGACACCACCATCGTTCTGGGACAAATCGATAAATACAACAATATCAAAATCATTGAACAAAACAATCACATCCATTTTTTTTCACTATAGCTATCGTATAGATTACTTGAAAGCTTTGTTCATTGAACCAGAAGTTTGTAGTTGTATTAAGTAAGTTGTGTTTCTTATATTCTGTTATTCTCTCCTTGGTGTTTAACAGCTGGTTTTAAGGACTGATGGTGTAATGCAAGTCTGCATGGAATGATGATGGAATGCTCCTATAGTGTCCAAAATAGAGTGGATTTTGGGTCAAAAGTATTGCAATTGTAGTCCACCTTGGTGACATTAGACCCACAAGGGCCCATACATGGGGCCAATAAAGAGGCAATAAAGAAATGCCATCACATCACTCTACACGACATCAAGGCTGAACTTCACAAAAAGACTCATTTTCATTTGACTTAGCACTGGACTTAACTGTTCTAGTTCAAATCTCTTGTGTTGTACATTTCTGTGGACTGTTGTAACTTTCTGTTTCAAGTTTTGCAGTTGTCCTCTTTGAAACTGGACTTGACATTTAAAATGTTTTCTGTAATTCTGCCATGAACAGAAAATGACACAGCCTCAGTCAGTGCTGCCAAGACCACTTAAAATGAGACCAAGTCATTACCAAAACCTTTGTATTGAGACTGAGCCAAGACAAGTAGAGACCAGAAGACCAGGCAAAACCTATTAAGGTAGCTGATCTGTAGCTAATTTTTTTTGCCAAATTTCTATGGGTGAGGCATGGTCCAGATTAAATCTTTATGGTTTATGTACACAAACCAGGTACAAATAGAAATGTTTTCTTAATGTTAATGAACTTAATGAACTTGTGAGAATGTGCAATAAAGTGCAAGGAGTAATTTGAATTATATAGCACCAAATCAAATCAACAGATGTTAGCTTATAACATTTTTTTACTCTTTATAGTGGTATTTATAGAGACCCATCATGAGAAAACACAAGTAACAGAGCAAAGAATTAACATATTGCACAAAGATATGAAGACAGTATGGCAAGTATGGCAGTAAACTGCTAAAGTCTTTCTGATCTTTTAGCCTTTATGTGTCTAATTTCATGTAAGTATCCTAACAGCTTCTGCATCAATTTCTTTCCTACCATTCTTTTTATAGAATGAGGAAAACAGGTAAAAATAAAAAGATTTGTTTATTTTGTACTTTGTCTCCCGAGTCGTGCATTTGGGTTCAAGCCATTGTTCCAGCTGTGACAGTACGAACTGGCCAGTATGAACACAGCCGACTCTGAGCACCTGACTGCAGTTGTTCTCTCTCAGGGCGCCCGCCTGAACCGGCAGGAGGAGCAGATGTCCTCTCTGCTTTGTGGAGTGAAGGAGCTGGCGGCCTGTCAGGAGGAGTTCAAAGCTGCCATGTCGACCCATGTGAATCTCTTGTCAGCCCAAGTACAAGAGACTCTCATTCCTTTCAAGAATTCCTCCTCTCCTGCCACAGAACCCACACCGTCTCCAGCGGCTGCTGGAGCATTGCCAGTTCTGGTTTCCCCTGCCTCTGCTCTTCCCTTGTCTGCACCAGAGAAGTTTTCTGGTGAGTCTGGAAAGTGCTGCGCGTTCATCATAGACTGTGAAATGCTTTATGAACATCTGCCATCAGCCTTCCCCACAGAACGGTCCAAGGTGGCGTTTATGGCTTCCCATCTCACCGGGAGAGCGAAGGCATGGGCGACGGCCGAGTAGTCTCAAGGTTCTTTGATCTGTGACTCCCTCAAGGATTTCATAGTCTCTGAGGGGGGTTTTCGATCCTATCTCGCCTGACCGAGACAAGGCATGCGCACTTAGTAACATCAGACAAGGTATGGATTCAGTGTGAGACTATGCCATCCGTTTTCGGACCCTAGCCATTGACAGTGGGTGGAATTCCATGGCACTTTATGATCATTTCTTTAAAGGACTCTCTGACCCGATTCAGGATTTGTTAGTGCCTCTTGAATTACCCACCACCCTAGACTCCTTGATAACCCTTGCCTCCTCCGGATCTTCAGCAGAAGACTCCTCCTGAGGCGGAGGAACCCATGCAGCTGGGACACACTAAACTGTCCACAGAGGAACGTTGTCGTCTCCAGGAAGGTCTGTGTTTCTATTGTGGTCAGCAGGGTCATCTCATTGCCATGTGTCCAGCAAAGAGGGCAGGTTCGTCAGACAGGAGGGTACTGGTGAGCCGTTTCTCTTCCTCTTAACCCCCTTCCCGAGCCTTAACAGAGCTTAAGGTAAAGCATCAGGACACCAGTTTCTCTCGGGGCACTCATCGACTCAGGGGCTAATGAGAGTCTCATGGACTGGGATTTTGCCCAAAACTTCATTTGAACACTGAACAATTATCCCAGCCATTAGAGGCCAGTGCTCTTAACTGCAGCTTGATTTTTCCAAATAACTCACAAGACTGAACCCGTCGAGGTCATTGTTGATGACCACCATGAACTCATGTTTTTTCATTTGTTTCATTCCACCCAGCACTCTCTCATTCTCGGCTTCCCCTGGTTAAAGAAACATAACCCACACATTGACTGGAGTACGGGGAAGGTTTTGAACTGGTCTCTGTTTATCTTGACACAGACTCTGAATCCCCTGACCTGACATCAGTTCCTCCATGTTACCATGATCTGGGGGAGGTTTTTAGCAAGAAAAAGGCTACTTCTCTTCCCCCGCACAGACCTTATGATTGCCCCATTCACCTGATTCCCAGGTCCCCTATACCTAGAGGTAGGCTATATTCTATCTCTGGTCCTGAAAGGGAGGCCATGAATGAATATATTGAATCCTCATTAAAGGCAGGTCTTATCAGCCCCTCCTCATCTCCAGCAGGGGCAGGGTTATTTTTTGTGGGGAAGAAGGACGGCAGTCTCAGACCTTGCATTGACTATGGGCCACTTAATGACATCACCACTAAGAATAGTTATCCCCTGCCACTCATGGCTTCAGCAAGCAAAATTTTTTACCAAGTTGGACCTTAGAAATGCTTATCACCTGGTTCGTATCCGAGAGGGGGATGAATATAAGACTGGATTTAAACACCCAGTGGTCATTATGAGTATCTGGTTATGCCATTTGGTTTGACCAACGCCCCCGCAGTGTTCCAGGCCATGATCAATGACGTTCTTAGAGACTTCCTGAACCACTTTGTCTATGTCTACTTGGATGACATTTTGATTTACTCCCCAGACTCTGACACTCATGTTGGTCATGTACGTCAGGTTCTTCAACGGCTGCTTGAGAACCAGTTGTATGTTAAAGCTGAAAAAACTGAGTTTCATGCCAACACTAGCTTTTCTTGGCTTCATCATAGCCCCTGGAAAGGTACAAATGGATCCGGCTAAAGTTAGTGCTGTGGCTCAGTGGCCGACACCTGATAGCCGCAAAAAGGTTCAGCAATTCCTGGGATTTGCTAACTTTTACAGGTGGTTTATCAGAAACTTCAGCACCATAACTGCACCTCTCCATGCCCTTACATCTCCACAGGCTCCATTTCTGTGGTCCCCTCAAGCTGAGGAAGCCTTCCAATAGCTCAAGACTCAAGACTTTATCACTGCCCCCATTCTCACTGTTCCTGATCCCAGCCGACAGTTCCATGGTGGAGGTGGATGCCTCCGAAGATGGGGCAGGAGCGGTCCTCTCCCAACGTGCCGAAAAGGACAACAAGCTCCACCCCTGCGCCTTCCTGTCTCAAAGGCTCACGCCAGCTGAGAGAAACTACGATGTGGGGAACCGTGAGTTGCTGGCGGTTAAAATGGCTCTAGAGGAATGGAGACATTGGCTAGAGGGGGCGCAGACCCCTTTTGTTGTTTGGACAGACCACAAAAACCTAGAGTACATTCGTAAAGCTAAAAGACTGAACTCTCACCAATCCAGGTGGACGCTGTTTTTTTTTTGTTTTTTTTTTAACCGTTTTAACTTTGTTCTGTCTTACAGGCTGGGGTCCCAGAACACGAAGGCTGATGCCTTGTCCCGCCTGTTTGACCCCGAGCCTACTGCCAATGAACCTGAGCCCATTCTACCACTGAACCGTGTGGTTGGACCAGTGACTTGGCAGATAGAATCCAAGGTGAAGCAAGCTAATAGTGAGAACCCAACACCTAGTGGTTGTCCGGTGAATCGCTTGCTTGTCCCTGTCACCATGCGTCCACAGGTGATCCATTGGGCCCACACCTCGCTGCTCACCTGATATCAAAAGAACTATGTACGCCATTTCCCAGAGGTTTTGGTGGCCCTCCATGGAGCGTGAGGTTTGGGAGTACGTGCAGGCATGCCCCATCTGCGCCTGCAACAAGACCTCCTCAGGAGCATGGATGGGGTTCCACAGTGGTGGATCGATTTTCTAAGATGACTCATTTCATTCCCTTGCCCAAATTATCTTCTCCCAAACAAACGGCAGAAGTTATGTTGACTCATGTGTTTCGCATCCATGGATTCCCTAAGGACATCGTGTCTGACCGAGGGCCTCAGTTCATCTCTAGATTCTGGAAGGAGTTCTGTAAACTCATTGGAGCCACTGTCAGCCTTACCTCTGGGTACCACCCAGAATCTAACGGCCAGAAAGATAGAACGTCTCAACCAGGAGTTGGAGACATGCCTTCGGTGTCTGGTATCACAGAACCCAGCTTCCTGGAGCGAGAATCCCTCCCCACCTCAGCTACAGGTATGTCACCATTCCATTGTGTGTTTGGTTACCAGCCCCCTGTTTTTTCGGAGATGGAAAAGGAGATCACAGTCCCTTCAGCCCACGCCATGGCCCACGCGTTGCCACCGCATCTGGGCAGCTGCCCGCAAGGTCCTCCTTCGCAGCGTGGACCGCATGAAGAGGGCTGCTAAACGGAGGCGCTGACCTGCTCCGGTGTACCAGCCTGGCCAGAAGGTCTGGCTCTCCACACGGGACTTGCCTCTCCACGTCACCTCCAGGAAATGGCTCCGCAATTTGTTGGTCCATTTCCAGTGTAAGCACCATTTATTGTTGATCCATGTTAATTCATCCAGACAAGAAAAGGGTTTAATGTGCTTTGAGTTTTGGGCCGCCGGTATTTGGGCTTATGCGGCTTCCGTAGGAAGCAGGAAGTACAAACGTATTGAAAGTGTTCTTTTTCAATAAAGAAATGGCGGAGCAACATTGTCGTTTTACCATGACATCGCGTCACGCGTCTGTGTCCGCGGCCAGCCAGAGTTATGTGCAAAAACAGTCTCCTGTCATTTGTTAGAGTGGTTATAGACAAAGAAATGAAGAGCAACAAGAAGAACATGTAAGATAGCCACTACATCCGGTATCAAAGGTCATTTGCCCCTCCTCTGTTCATCTGTGTCTGCCTCGGTCCCTGAGAGTCCACCCAACCTTTCACGTCAGCCAGGTCAAACCGGTTAAAGAGAGCCCCATGGTCCCCACAGCTAACCCCCCTCCACCTCCCCAGATGGAGGCCCAGTCTAGTCAGTAAAGAAATTTCTTGCTGTGCGCAACAGGGGTCGTGGCAGGCAATTCCTGGTGGACTGGGAGGGCTACGGTCCTGAGGTACGTTCCTGGGTCCCTGCTAGCTTCATTGTGGATCCTGACCTCATCTCAGACTTTTACAGCAGTCACCCTCAGACACCTGGTCCGTCAGGAGCTGTCCCTAGAAGGAGGGGTACTGTCATGACTAACAAAGCTCACCATGTTTGGGTTGTCTTGTGTCAATGTTGTCTTGTCATTTCCTGTTTTATTTTGAAAGGTAACTCTCCTCGTTTCAGGTCACTTGCCCTTCCTCATGTGTCACCGGTCTGATTGTCTTCCCCGCCCTGATTGTTTCCACCTGTTCCCCATTACCCTGTGTATATATTGTCTGCGTCTCCCTTTGTCTGTTGCCAGTTCATCTTGTCCTTTGTGCCAGTGAACCAGCGCCTTTCCATAGCCTCTTCTAAGTCCTTGTCTCGTGCTCGTGTATTATCAGGTTTTGTATTTTGCTTTGATACTTTGTCTAGCCTTTGTATTTCATAGTTTTCTTTTTTCCCTCGTAAAAGTGGTTTTTCGTTTGTGATCTTTTTCCTTGATTTTGTTAATAGGTTTTCCCTCTCGAGTGTTTTTTGTTTTCTTAGAGTGTTTAGTGTTTTCCTCCCAGTGAGTGATTTTCTGTTGAACTTTGATAATAAAAGATTTGTTTATTTTGTACTTTGTCTCCCGAGTCGTGCATTTGGGTTCAAGCCATTGTTCCAGCTGTGACAGTTAATGGTAATGTGGAATGCGTATATAGCCGCTGCCTCTGTGGGGATTGCATATTGAAAATACTAGATGCGGCTGTTTTAAAGCACTTTGTCCAAGGGTCGTGCATTTTGGCCATTAGTCTTGCTGATGTCAGAAGAAGGTTTTGTCTTTGACACCAATTTGTCAGGCCATTTACTTTCTTCAGATCTACCTCTTCATTGTGTTCAATGACCAGGCCCACCACAGCTGTGTTGTCAATAAACTTTGTAGGATGCATATTTATAGCATGCTAGATAGTTCTGGTAACCCATTGTTTCTGGTTGTGGAATGGTTGTTTGTTGCAACTGTTGCTTCAACTGGTCAAAACCCACATCTGCTCAATCCTACCCTCTTCCTCTGCCTACAGGCCAAACAGGGCCACAGATAATGTCATTTCCTTGGCAACACACACAGAGCTTACCCACTTGGACAAAAGGGAATACATACATGAGAATGCTTTTCATTAATTACAGCTCTGCATTCAACACAATAATTCCCTCAGAACTTGTCTCGAAGGTCATTGATCTTGGACTGCAAACCTCCACTTGCAGTTGGATATGTGACTTCCTGACGGGTAGGTCCCAGGTGGTTAGAATTCGCAACCACACACCCTACACACTGACCCTTAACACAGGCGCACCACAAGGCTGCGTGCTCAGCCCCCTCCTGTACTTCCTGTTCACCTATGACTGTGCCAAGCACAGCTCCAATGTCACCTTTAAGTTTGATAATGACACATCCTTAGCTTCATCACAGACATGAGGCAGCCAAACCGCTGACACTAAACAGCTGGCAGAACAACAATTTCTCACCAAACATCAGCAAAACTAAAGAGATAATCGTGGACCTTCAGAAGACAGCAGGGCTACGGAGATAAAGGGTTAGCAGTTTCAGAAGTTCTAAGTGTGCACATTGCTGAGGACCTCTCCTGGATACTTCACATGGACACAATTGTCAAGAAAGCTGAGCAAATCTTTTTTCTAAGAAGATTAAAGAAGGCTGGCATGAATGCCAGTACCCTCACAAACTTCTACGAGTGCACCATGGAGAGCTTGCTGATGGGCTGCATCACCGTGAAACACTGCTCCTGAGACTCCTTTGCTTTGGGGATTTTCCTGGTTGGCACTGTACAATCCTTATATTGACTGGACTTTGGAGGGTAGAACTCCCACTGTCACACATCTTGTCTTCAGTCTGCCTTTTCACCTACAGAGGGCACCACTGTGCCATTGGTCAGAAACCTGAATCCCCTGATTTATCTGCTATGGCAGCTGAGTATCATGATCTTGGTGAGAATACAGCAAAGATCGAGCATTAGCCTTACCTCCTTGCAGATCGTATGTTTGTGCCATTGATCTTCGTCCCAGTTCTGCTCTCCCCTCTTGGCTGCAGGGAAGCATTTGTTCGTCATCGTGTCTAGGGGTGACCTTCTTCTTTGTGGTTAAAAACAATAAATCCTTACGCCCCTGCATAATTTTTCATGGCCTGAAGATCTTAATGAAGAACAAGTATGCTCTTCCATTAATCCAGAGTGCCACCATTTTCCCAATCTTTTGGACCTTTGAAGCTGAAAAGGCATTCCATTAAATTTATAGTCTTCCAGCCTGATCCCTCTCATCAGTTCAGGAAAGATGTGGAGGTGAAACCATCTGACACTAGAGGGTAGGAGCAATGCCTTGACTTGAAACTTTTGTTTTCAATGACCAGACCAATGAAGTGCTACTCCAGTCCTGAGACTATCGTTTTCTCCTCAGTAGTTGTGGCTGCAGTTTCTTGGAAAATCAAAAAAGTGGTTGCTGTTTCTCTTGCCATCCTGGTGTGACCCCGCAGGTTGATTTTGGTGACAACTGGACAACGTGGATGTGCTTGAGAATAATCCTCTGGTTTGCGTTTGCATTTTGGGTCTGCTCATGTTCAACGTAACGTAACGGAGACGGGAACACCAGTATATTGGTTAGCAGAATACTTGGCAGAAAAAGCTCAGTGTGTCCGTTTCCTCAGTTGTTTGATCTCTTCATATTTTTCTCAGTGTTTTTTTTTATGTTAAGCGGAATTTCATGATTGTCTATGATATTCAGTTTCAGTTTATTTTGAATATGTGTGAATAACACAACAAAGTAAACTGAACTGACATGATTGTTCAATATGATCTCAAAAATACAGTTAATATTAAATAAATACATGTAGAGAGCATACATTTGGACAAAAGGAAAGGTTCATGCTGATATTTCCGTAGGAATGGGAACACCTGACCATTACTGAGGATTTAATGTATATATTAAAATGTTATTATATGATCACATACAACGATTAACAATATAACAACCGATGAATTCTCAAGTGTAATTAAACCCACAAAACACCTTTTTCAGATGAAAACCATTGTATACAGGTATTTAGTAGTGTTGTTCATCAATTCAGGTCCAAATCTTGACAATTTATTCTTAGTCCATTTTTAGTTCTTCATGCTTACTCTCAATTCTCAATTTTCATATATTTTAATACCTTTTTGTTATTTATTTTGTTATCTTATTCATATCACTCCAATTTTCATTACATTGTATTTCATTTCTTTAGCATATTTTCATCCTTTGTATTGTGCTAGCACTCTTATGCTGAGCTAACCTGTTTTTCTGGTCCAACACAGGTTGACCTTGTGTTAACCTACATATGACAAATAAAACTGAAATGTGATCTTTAAGTTTCATGCAAGTATTGGTATTACACATATTGTGTTATAAATGCATAGCTACTTCCTATGCTGATTGAAACATGGTTATTGAATTTCAGTTTTGCTATTGGCTGATTATGGAGGCAGGTAACATATGGTGAAAGCTTTTGTCTTAAGAAACTAACAAAACTATCAAAGTCAAAACTATAGTGGACTCTCTGCTTGTTCTGAGTGGACAGAGTCATACACTATATAGTCATAAGGCCACAACCCCTATAGTTATTGTCCTGCATTGGTGGGGCAGCTACTATACTCAACAGTGGCAGAGTGTAAGAGTTAAATACAATGATTTTCTGTCTCATATTTGTAAAAACTGGAATAAGTCCCAAGTGACTCACCGTAGTTGTAATTGTTCTTCTGGTAGGTGTTCAAATTCATTTTTACTGTCTTACATCTACAGCGATCTACAGACACATAAACACATGCACGCACATATACACAAACACAAGCACACAAACACAAAAGACATAACATGTGCATTAGTAAACTTTAGAGTTCTTGGTAGGTGGATTGTGTTTTACCTTTGGACAAAGCAACACCAGGTGTTTCCATGAGATGTTACCTAAGCTAAGCTAACAGACTATTGGTTTTAGCACAGACACTGAGAGTGATCTTCTCTAACTCTCAGCATGTGAGCAATTCCCAAAATGTTGAATTATTCCTGAACCTTTAGTCCTCTAAAGGAGGACTTTGAAGGAGGAGGAGCCTCAACTGGAACAGGTAAACAGTAATAGGTTACCTCCATTTGGTCCTCTGCAGTGGAGATTGCTGGAGTCCATTGGAAAGTCTGGACTGGATTCTAAGGAGGATCAAATCCAGAATAGCTTTAGTGAATTGGTTTAACCGGTTTCTAGATTGGTTGTGTTCAGATGCTCATCAGCATGTTAGTGAGAAATACATAGTTACTAGAAGCTGACTTCACTGACTGGCTGTGTTGTGGAGATTAGAACAGCCCAAAAGACTTCTACATGTTGGTGGAATTTCAAAAATAACTTCATGAATTATAATTTGTATTCATGTTGAATGATAAAATGAAATATGTTCAATAATGTCTATATCTGTGTTATAATTGTTTACATGTGGTGGCATAATGTTTAGCAGGCAGTGGGAGTACAAAGAAGACAAACTCTCAACAGAGATGTTCTTTATTAGGACATAATAAATAGCCAGTAGTAGGTAATTTTGGGTGACCAAGTCAGAGGGGCAAGGGGTGTACACCCAGCAACAGCCACTGGAGAATGGGTAAAACCCCAACTATGACACTGGTTATAAAAATAGGATGCTTGGCATTAAACCTTCAGATGCGGCACTTTTTTACTGTTGCAATAAGTATTTTTGTTACAATTTTGCAGTTTAGCTTTCGTGAGTTGTGACTTTAAGTCTCAGACGCCACACAGAAAAGTAATTACAGTTTAGGCAAAGCGAAGGTAAAGGGTCAGTCTCACCTGTGTTACACTTGGCTGGGTCCTGGTAGTATGGGTCTACACACACAAAGAGAGGTACTGGTCAGAGTAAGAATAGAAAGAAAAACATTCCCTTGTTTTTTGAGTTTATGCAAAAGGAAAATAAGAAATGATGATTTAGCTATTGATATATATGTCTCATGTAAGGCGCACACTATATGTTATCCACCGCGCTTATTATTGTTGAGTGTGCCTGAAAGAGCACACTCTTTAAAATCTCTCGGGCTTATTCTTCCACTTATTTTTCCATTTCTTCCGTGGTTTCTTCGGTTCGCTACTCCCAGAGTTTTAAACACAGGAGCTGCTCCTGTGTCTAAATAAACATGTTAAAAATGACTATTTGAGGTGTGCTTTTTGAATACAGACCCCCGGCAACAGCCCACTCGTCAGTCTCAAAATTTCTGCAGGAATTTTCTAGTACTGAATTTTCTGAGCAGTGTCAGTAATAATGTATGGGGGCGACGGGGCCAGAGTCAGGCACACTCACAATTTCTTTAGAAATTTTTCTATTTGAGTGTGTGTGCAAGGTGCACACTATATGTTATTCACCGCGCTTATTGAGTGTGCCTGAAAGCGCACACTATATGTTATCCACTGCGCTTATTCTTCTTTTTGAGTGTGCCTGAAAGCGCATTAGTACAGACCAAATTATGACCAAATTAAAATTATCTTTTTACTTGTAAGAAAAGATAAAATAATCTCTTCTTTACAGTAAACTCTCAATACGTTTGTGTTCTATTAGGGGCTTTCCGCAAGCAGCTGATCTGACATTACTTTCAGCTTGAATGTATGAGCTACTGACAAATTCAATAAAAACCAATTTAAGAATGATGCTCAATTTCTTACCCTTTATGTGAGAGTCACGGCGCTCCACGGGATTAAAAACGGGCGAGGTGGCGGCTTGTCCGAGTCGCTGCGCTCCTTTGTTTTTTAAGCATAGCCCTGGTGCGGCACCACCCTCGGAGGGAAAATTGTGTCACGAAGGGATTCCTCCCGCACGGTGCGGGGCGTTCCCGAACCCGACTTATCACCCCGTGCAGACTCTCGCGCGGAAGTTGTCGGTGGATTGGTTTAAAGATTTGCAACACCCTTGATACTTCCACAGGGATTCACTGACAGTTTGCGTTGAAGTTGCAAATTTGCAACATCGTGGAATTCATATGGGTCTCTGTGTTTATATGGTATCATTTACAGTACAGTCAGGGCCCTGACGCGAATACCACATTGCGCTGTGTGTAGGGGTGTTGCTGTTGCTATGTGGGGCATTCGCCAAAGAATACGGCGATTTCATTTTTTCTGTCAAACCGATGCGAGTCCGTCACGGCCAATTTGCTCCGATTTTAACTCGCTGGCACGGATACATCGTTAACATCCCTAGTGGCCTAATGTTAATTAGGAATTATTAAACATGTACTATGCATAGCCATATTACCACAAGTAGCTTGTATTTTGGTTATAGTGTGGCTAATGGTTAATTGCTAGGGCGTTGACGTGCTAGCAATTAACAATTAGTCACATACATTTGATTTGGCTGCTAATGTTAGCAGTTAGCAGTCTTACAGCTTACTGCGCTAAATGTGCTAGTGCTCTGCTTGTCTTGTCGGCATTTTCACAGAAAATTTCAATGAGTCCAAAACTGCTCATAATGGCCACAATGGGTTCTGCAAACTGTTGTTCAGTTGGAACGCCAGTTGAAATCCTGACTGAGATGAAGAGAGGGTAAAAATGGCTCGAGACCAGCCTCTCGGAAAAGGACGGGCTCTCTGGCCAAACCGTCAATTACCAATCATTGAAACCGACATAAACGGGGACATCGCGTGCCCTTTCCTGATCGTTTTTTACATAGTTATTTTGCCTGTCGGATAAAGAAGGAAATGTGTCCTTACAGAGCAAGACGAGAAGAAACGTTTCTTCTGCCTTCCTTAAGAAAATGTCCCTCCTTTTTTTCACCATGGGCAGTGAATGGGGCTGTGAGGGGGTGGTAACCGATCATTAAGCCTTTGGGAGCCAAAACTATAAAAAAGGGAACAAGCTACAACAGGGTTATCGCTGCGACTAAATCGAATTTCATAATTTGAGGGGATAATCATGTCTGTAGCTGGGCCATTTTGAGGGCCCGGGTAGTCGAAAATACGTTTTATTTTTCTACGGGCACTCGTAACGACTCCCCGAGCTTGTCGCTCTGCTGCGTTATTGAGGTGTCGTCGGCACGTCGCACTATAGCGCGGTGATACAAACATATATAGTGT
>NW_020858924.1:0-1919 GCF_000972845.2 Larimichthys crocea | reverse complement strand
ATGTGACTTTTACAAGTTATATTAAGTCTTATAATAAACCTACCTCATAAAGGCATTACATTGGTTAATCTACATGCTATCAGGTAAAATGGCTATTTTTGGACTTTAAACCTCTGTACGGTAATAGATCTATTCATGTAATATTCCTGAAATGTAATTAGATTAACTGGCGATCTGTCCAGTGTATTCCCCACCTCTTGCCTTTTTGTTAGCTAGCTAGCTTAGGAAGCTTAGCAAAGTAGCTAGCTCCCAACATAAAAAAACAAACAAACAAGAATTTAGCTTATTCATTTTGATTTCAGTTTGAGTAAATATCAAGCGCTGTGCATTCAGATGGATTTCAACTCGCAAAGTGAATTTTTTTGTGCTAATTTAAACTAGTGAATTTCCCAGCACTGAAAGAAACAAAGACACGGTAAGTTCAATTAAGATCCAGTTGGTTGAGTCAGCTTAGCAAGCCAGCTAACTTGATGGGCAATTTACCTACTCATCACTTCAGATTATCCTGACTTTTACAAGTATATTAAGTCATATATAATAAACCTGATTTATGACGGCATTATATTAGTCAATCTCCTTGCTTTCAGTTAAAATGGATATTTTTGGGCTTTTGTAAATTGCGAATGTCCAGTTATGATGAACGACAAGGTAGGATCAATTAAGCTTAACCTGGTTGAGCTACCTAGTTTAGCAAGTCAGCTATGTAATCTATCATCTGTACAAAACACCAAAGGTCAAAATTTCAAGCGCTGTGCAGTCACATGGCTTGCAAAGTGAATTTTTGTGTTAATTTTAACTTGTGGATTTCCAGAACTGAGTTACAGTATTCCCAGTATTGATGAAAAAGAAGGGAACGACAACAAGGTAAGATCAGTTAAGCTCCACCTGTTTGAGCTAGTTTGATAGGCACATCAGCTAATCTTGTTATCACTTCACATGATCTGCAGCAATTTTAGGCCGCAGGCCTCAGCTGATAAGTGTATTCACATAATGACAAAAAAATAGTATAACTATATTTTCATTATTCTGAAAGCTTGAGAGAAGTTGCATGTCTGTTGTCTCATTTGTAATGTGTTGTCTGCACTAAAAACTGAACGTCAAAATATCAAGCGCTGTGCATTCAGATGGATTTCAACTCGCAAAGTGAATTTTTGCGCTAATTTAAACTAGTCAATTTCCAGAACTCCAAAGAACAAGGTAAGTTCAATTAAGCTCCATTTGGTTGAGTCAGCTTAGCAAGCCAGCTAACTTTATGGGCACTTGACCTACTTTTCTTACCACTTCAGATTATCTGATGTTTTCAGCTGCAGGCTGTTGAACTGCCGGAACACATGACCTTTATTAACTATATTAAATTCTAGCTAGGTAGTGTGAAAGGCAATTTAGCCATTTCTGTTATTTTACATTACATCCAGTGTTTTAGTTTGAAGACTATGCAAATCTATCAATAGATAGAGGAGCTAATCACATGACCTTCATCTGTATATTACAGTATATACTGTAGACGTACCTCAATGCTTTTTCATTAATTCATTTATCAATTAAATACATTTTGTGTAATTTTGCTGTAATATGCATAACTAGGTTTTCATTACTCAGATAGTTTGAAGTACAACTATTACTATTTCAAGAACGTGTCATTTGTAATCTGTCATCTGTGCAAAACACCAAAGGTCAAAATTTCAAACGCTGTGCAGTCACATGGACTTGCGAAGTGAATTTTTGCGTTAATTTTAACTTTAGCGGATTTCCAGAACTGGAAACTTCAGTTTTGACAAAGTAGCAGGGAACAAAGACAAGGTAAGATCAGTTAAGCTCCACCTGTTTGAGCTAGCTAGTTTAGCAAGCCGGCTAGTTTGATAGGCACTTCAGTTAATCTTGTTATCACTTCACATGATCTGCAGCAATTTTAGGCTGCA
>NW_020858923.1:0-4732 GCF_000972845.2 Larimichthys crocea | reverse complement strand
GCACTGCTCGCTTTTTTACGCCGCTGGATGACCAAGGCTACTGCCAGATCCCTTGTCTCCAGGGTCTCAGGAGAAGAGAAAACGTCCTTCTCCACTCCGTACGTTTGACCAATTGTCACACTCCGTTCGGGTTTGTTCGGGGCCCCCGCCACCTTTTCAACGCCTCATGGACCGGGTGCTGCGGCCGCCTGCTTGCATATGCTGCCGCCTTACTGGATGACGTCATCATCCACAGCAACACTGGGCGGAGGCATGTGCAGCAGGTGGCCGCGGTGTCGAGTCACTGAGGGGCCGGCGGGGGCTCAGGCCAACCCGAAGAAGTGTGCAGTTGGACGGAGGGAGGGTCCGGTATCTGGGGTACCACTTGGGTCTGGCAGAGGGCGTCCACGGTTAGAACAGACAGCAGCGATTGCAGCCTGCCCAAGGCCAAGACAAAAAAAGAGGTGCGCGCTGGTTTTTGGGGCTGGCCGGGCTATTACCGGCGATTTATCCCAACTTCGCGGAGTGCCCAGCCCTTAAAACCTACCTCACCCGAAAGGGTGCGTTCAGATCCGGTTCCAGTGGCCGGAGCGGGCCAGGTGTCCCTTGAGAGTGTAAGAGGCCCTCTGTGGGGATCCCCTTCTCCACACCCCACACCACCAAACTCTCTCTACTTTTGTCCTGCAGGACTGATGCGTCGGGCAGAGGGCTGGGGGCCGTTCTGTCCTAGCAGGTGCAGGGCATCGACCGCCCAGTGCTGTACATCAGCCGCAAGCTGTCGGAGAGGGAGGCCAGGTACAGCACGGTGGAGAGGGAGTGCCTGGCCATCCGGTGAGCGGTCGGTGCTCTGCGGTACTACCTGCTGGGGCGCCCATTCACCCTCTGCTCGGACCACGCTCCCCTCCAGTGGCTCCACCGCATGAAGGATGCCAACGCCCGGATCACACCGTGGTATCTGGCGTTGCTGCCGTTTAAGTTCACTGTGGTCCATAGGCCGGGGGCACAGATGGCTGTGGCCGACTTTCCCGCTCCCTTGGGGAGGCGGGGGGGGAGTAGGTTAGGCCGGACGGCTCCCCGGCCTAAGTCGGGCGGTGGAGGCATGTGGACGGGGGCGTGGTGCATCAGCTGCAGGAGAGAGGTGTGGGGAGGGCTCAGGAGAGCAGCGCCAGGTGAGAGTGATTGACACACTGGTTCCCGACTGACTAAAAACTCTCGCCCTCTTTTCGACCACAGTAGCGTGCTGGGCCAGAGAAGGAAGCAGGACGAGAGAAGACACTCGGCAGACGGCAGCAAGACGCCTGTGAACGGCTGCAGTGTGGCTCTGATTTGTGCCAGAAAATAAAGCTTCCTTACAAACGGGTTTGGTCTCCGACTGGTCTGTGCTGAGAACCCACAGTGGCAGCAAGACTGTCACAGCCCCCCAAAAAACCCACCGCAGCCTCGACATAACAACACCCGACGCGGTTCACACAGCAGTCCTGATATATTGTCACAGCTAATACACACAGCAAAAGAGGGCGACATTAATGTAGCCGTCACATAATGTTTCCAAGATTACAGATGTATTTTTCAACAGGAGTTGAAGCATAATGAACTCGCTAAACAATCGGAAAGCTACAACTATAAAATGTAGGTAAATTAGGCAAAATGAATTAATTTATGACGTGGATCTCAAAAGAAAATTCGCGGGGGAAGTCACGCAAAAAGTGATCCTACATTTTATTAAAATTGAACCTTATACCAATAATATGAACGAAATTAACCCTCACGAGGGGACGGGATTGGCGGGCGACGGGCTGTTGTCACCTTATGTGGGGGGGGTTCAGATAAGGAAAAGGGCTTATTAAATATATAACCTGTATTTCAATTAGCATATTTGGTTGAAACCAAAACTGCATATGGTCTGAAAAAAGGGGAAGGGCAGGCGAAAAAGGATTGAGAGATATATATGAATAATAGAATAAGAGAATATATATATATAATTCAGTTTTCATACGCAAACTAAAACATACGCGAGATACTGTTTTGGGGTGTAGATTTTTTGAGTAAAAAATGTTAAACATAAATATATTTACATGTCGTAAGGACTATTGTGAGCTAGATAATATTTTACACGGAATCACGGAAGATGGGTTTCCGGGTTATCGGGCAACAGGACAATGATACCTAGTAGCACGGCAAATTCAAAAGAGAGTAAAAACCCACATGGGGGGTTTGATAGCAACATCATGTAACAGGTAGGACTAAACGAGTAAAAATAGGGGCGACAATAGGGGGTAGCATGCGAGGCGGACAAGTAAAAGACAGGAAAATTTAAAAACATGCGGCCCTCTTACATCAATACGAGACCGGAGAAGCGGAGGCAGGTTCGCGGGAATCGTAGTACGTAAAGTAAATCAACCCGACAGACCACAAAGAGCACCATGAGACAGTTGCAGTCGCGCCGTAACTGTCCTCCAATCAAAGAGATTATTAAAGTGTCAAAAGCATCTCATAAAACGGAAGCAAGCAGCTGTCCGTTGCGGTGATGACGTTAGGATAATGGGGCAGAAGCTGAGGGCACAGACAGCAGAGTTTGCGCTATAGTTTTCTGTTCTCATGTGTCCTCTCTCCTCTGTTCTGTACAAATGACAGACACATAATACACGGTAAGTGCTCGTCCACCTTTATAATTTATAAAATCGGCGACGTGATACACATCCACAACCCACGTATATTTAATGAGGAAAAATCACGGTTTTTCCATCGTTCTTCCACGGTCTTACTCCCACTAACAATAGTGAGGCTGTGTAACGAGGTGATGCGTACACAATTTGGGCCAAAAAAGTTTGTATTTATGTATTACATAATATAGATGCAGAATAGAATGACAAGAAGAGCTAGATGAGAGAAGGAAATTAGATGAGTGTGTGTTAATTTGGCTAATAGAACTTGTGGATTGCTACAATGTGTGTGGTGCAAATATCTTAAGGTAAGCTATAATCATGTAATAAGTGCTCATGATATTCTGAAAGAGGAACTTGGCATGATAGTTTTACTTGAGGTTTACAGAGCATCAGGAGTGTGACAGTCCAGACGTTACAGAGTACATAAAAAGCGAATAATCAACTGAAATCAGGAGAGGAAAGTATAACGAACAAAAGTGACCAGACAGCCATAAGTAAGACACGATGGGGATAATGAATGGTGTAAAATACTTAAGGTAAATATTGAGTATTAATTAGAAGCTATTCTTATGGTCAGTCAAAGCGTTTCTCATGTAGGTTTTCAAAGGTTGTTAGATAAGTAGTATCCACAGACCCTGACCTGTTATACAATAAGGGACCGTGTCGTTTATTGAAACACACCCGCAGACTGAGAGAAGGTTAAGTGAGGGACCAATAGAAGCCAGCCAAAGGTATTTAGCATGTGACTTTCAATTATTATAGATTAATGACGAAAGTAATAACAAGTTGTTACTCGCATCTGTTGAGACAGAGGTCAAGGCACCACTGGGTTCCACAAGAATATTAGGAAAATGTACATCGTATCAGTAGGGCTGATCAGAATCATAAAATTAACATTAAAGTAAAATTACTGTACACTGTTGGCTCTTTTCATTATTTCAACCAAGAATGTTAAATTTTCTACTTATGTATTCTCTTAATAATAAAGAAAGATACTTTTTTTCCTTCAACTGAAATGCGTAAACGGTTGAAGTAATTATCATTTTTTTAAATAGATCTCTTCTGACAAAATGTAATAATGAATAATTCCAAATTTTAAAAAAAGGTAGTTATAAGTTCAAATTAGTATAGATAAAAAAGAAATTATCTTCACACTGAATACTTTTGAAGCCCACTGGCTTCACCATTTAATGAAATGAATGAAAAACAAATAATACAGACTATAACTATATAACCGACTATGAACGATATAACAACTATATTTACAATATTACTACTAATACAATATTTACAAATATACATAATCTAATAAAATAACAATAATACAATACTATATAATATTTAATATTTTTGCAATATAAAAAATACTTACAATATAAAAATTCTAAGCAAGAAGGACAGCCATGCCTGACATGGGCCTAGAGAGTTGCAGAGTGATAGGAAGGAAAGGGAAAAGAGGGAAAAGTAAAGGGAGAAGGCAAGAGATCGGTTGAGGAAGAGCAGACGTGGTTAACAGTGTTTATGGCTACATATGTTTAGTTGTTTTTTTTTATTTTTTAATAAAAATAATAAAATGAAAAAAACCTAAAATTAGCCATAACACTGAGTGCTGTCTATTAGGACTTCTTAAATATAGTGTCCTAAAGGCCACATTCAAAGCAGTGTTAGCCGTTCATGTATTTGGTATGTGGTCTTTAAGGCCAGTTGGCTATTGGCACTTAAAAAAAAATATCATTTCCTGGTGATGAAATGAAAAAAAAACCCTTTATCTACTAAGCCCAGAATTAGCCCTGGAGGTTTATGTTTAATGAGCGGCGTGCCTCAACAATGGCACCATCAAACACGGACCAAATGAGCCTAACACCTGTTGACCAATTTCCTGGCTTTGTCCACTCTCACCGTATTTGCACCGGCCCTCCCTTGCACCTCTGACACACTGACGAAAACATTATCACATGACTGCGGGTGGCCAGTGGTTGATGAAGCTGGTGCAGGTCCTCTTCATCCGGGGGGGGGTGCCGCTGTTCGCACTGGTGTCTCCCCCAGGTCGTTCCCGCCAGTGGCTTGCGGGCAGGATCTCTCGGTTG
>NW_020858922.1:0-600 GCF_000972845.2 Larimichthys crocea | reverse complement strand
CACCCACTATCTGCGCCCCTGATTAAAGTCATTGTGCAAACAATACTAATTTTGCAGTTTAACTCAGACACATAACAGTTTGAGCAGGAAACTGACAAGCCTGGGACACAGAGGTAGGACTCGGATGCAGAGCTGATCAGAAGGCTTTATAAAGCACACCAAAAAAGGGGAATGATCAACACAAAGCGCCTTGAACAGGAGGGATGGCTATGAACAATTACTAAACAAAATCCTAACATCTAGGGGAAAAAACAAAAACCGATGAAAACAGAAAACGCCTCCGAGGAGGGAAAAACCACAAACGGGGAAGAAGTCTCACTAACTATTGCTATGAAAATGAAATGACAAAAGGCCAACAAAAAACTCTCAAATCGAGGCGAAAACTGTGGAAGGGAATTACTGACTGTGACAAGATACAACTAGTGGGTCAAGATGAATGACAAGACACACTGGCACAGGACAAAGGGAGACGCAGACTATATGAACACATGGAGGTAATGGGGAACAGGTGGGCACAATCAGGAATCAGGGAAGACAATCAGACCGGTGACACATGAGAAAGGGCAAGTGACCTGAAACGAGAAGAGAGTTAATTTCCAA
>NW_020858920.1:0-1268 GCF_000972845.2 Larimichthys crocea | reverse complement strand
TTCAGATGTTCCCCTGAGTTGTTTCTCTGATTCTATAGAGGCTCTACTTATGTCGCGTCCGTTGTGCGATGGCTGAATGACAGTTATCCGTCTTGGTCCTTGTGCTTCAGGCTCGTACACAGCACAGCTCGTCCAGCCTGCAGTCCAACACAGATACTTTACTGATCCAGCGGCAGCTTGAGGACCGTAAACAACATGCATGTGAACGTCACATATTACAGTATGATGTAACCTACATGCAGGTGCACGTTTACAGATTTACAGTATTGATGATGTAAACCTACATGCGGTAACGTTTACATATTACTAGTCTGATGAGGGAAACATAACATGCAGGTGAACGTTCACATATTTACAGGCTGATGTGTCAACAGACTGTCATGGTGAATCGGGGAAAGAATGACCGTATGGCGGAGGTAAACATTAAGGAGGGGAAACGGTTGACATTTACCAGGATGATGATGTAACCACAACTTTACATTGCGGTTGGACGTTTACATATTCCCGTATGATGATGTAAACATAAGCAGGTGAACGTTTCAAGACAGGATGAGATGTAAAAACCTTACATTGAAGGGAAAATTAACTACGTTCACATATTACAGTATGATGATCCCAAGCTGCTGCAGAGTCTTCTTCTTCTTCTGTGGTGAGAGTTTTTTTTGTTTTGTTTGTTAGTTCTTCTTCTATTCTTAGAAATGTGGATGTGATGCAATGATGATACTCCATCCTCCACACACACACACACACACTCTGTGCATGATGAAATTCATTGACTGAAAGAGGCAATGTGATGTAAGGACAACAGGAGGAAGGCAGAGAGATGGAGGTGGGGAAGGATGGAGGAGGTGGAGAAGCAGCAGACAGATGATGTGTTTGGATAAATCAGCTGAGGAGTTGTGGATCGATGTCAGCGGCTGTCCTCCGTTAGTCTGAAGTGGACGAGCTGAAGGACTGAAGGACACTGAGTCTCTGTCTGTCAGTCATTCATTCATTCATTCATTCATTCATTCATTCATTCATTCATGGCCTTGAGTTCGGCATTAACGTTTTATTTTGGAGCCAGAAGTGATGAGATGTTGATGTGGACTCTGAGACTCGACCTGAGTCTGAGTCAGACTGAAGTTTACGCTGCAGAATAGAAACATGAAGTTTAATGTGGTTGAGAGACACAAACAGTGAATGAGAGCGAGCGAGCGTCGGCCTCCATGAGACTGTCTACGATCAGACCTCACTGTGTGCTGACTAAACACTCCTGTTAATTAAGT
>NW_020858919.1:0-546 GCF_000972845.2 Larimichthys crocea | reverse complement strand
CAACACTCCTGAAACGGTGAAGCAGTGACTACTACAGGACAACACTCTACACAGCAGAACAAACCTCAGCCCGGACCAGATTTGTGGATCACTGGACTTCTGTCTCAATTACCAGTATCACCCATCGTGGCCAACGTCTACATGGAAGATGCAGAAACCAGCCTGCAGTCCAGACCTGTCCCCCTTTGAAAATGTGTGGAGCATTATGAAGCTCAAAAAACTTTCAAACTTCAACAATTATTGTCGTCAGTTCACAAACCATTCAAAGAAAAGGTGACCAGCACAGAGGTCACATGACCCTGTCACATGACCCTGTTTGTTTGTCTTGTCAGTTTTCAGTCCTCACCTTTGATCAACAGGCTGACGTCCATCTTTGAAGCATATAGGTTCAAACATAGACCAGTCACTCTTCATGGACACTGTGCTGGGTTCTGGTTCTTCCAGCTTCCTCCTGATAGAAACACAAAGACAACAGGATCTAATCTGCAGTGCAGCCAGAACAGTGAAACAATGTGTTCTGTATACATTTGACAAAACAATGTTCTG
>NW_020858918.1:0-642 GCF_000972845.2 Larimichthys crocea | reverse complement strand
TCTATGTAATGAAAGTGTGTCCAAAATGTCGTTTCTTCTTTTTCTCCCTTTGACGAACCCCGGCTGGCCGGCCATCGGTCCCTTTCTCTGTGTCAGTTGTCTGTCGTTAACGTGAACCCGCTGCATCTTCTAAATAATGCTGCGAGTGGGGATTGAGAAAGTGACGTCGCCTGCGACTGTGTAGTGCGACCTGATACAGCCCCTGAAGTGAGACAAAGGAAACAGAAATACTGCAAAATAATAATAACAATGCGACTAAACAAGACGAAATAACGTTATAACATTTCGTCTCGAATGAGTCAACGAAAATGGACACCGGTGTTCTCAGTCAGATGATCCGTGAGGCCAAAACCAGCAAAGTTAGCCTGACTGTTGTCTGGTTGGATTTCGCCAATGCTTATGGATCAGTCCCTCACGCCCTCATCCATCGAACCGATACAAGCACACCCAAGAAAAACTTGTACCTCTCTCGGCATTGTTCCGTAACTTTTTGCTAGTTTCACTTACTAAAGGGATGTGTGTTTTGGTGATAACATCATCTTTGTGATTAGATGCAAAACCTCTGGCTAAAAATGCAACCGATACAGAGACTCTTCAGAAAAATCTGTACCCCTCTCGGCACTGGCCTCAGCATAACTTTGG
>NW_020858917.1:0-1024 GCF_000972845.2 Larimichthys crocea | reverse complement strand
ATAAGGCAGAATATTTTCAGATAATTTGAGGGAAATGTCACAGAAGTCCATGAATAATGAGTCTGAATGACTTCAGAGTGATTTAACTTTGAAATATTATTTCTTATTCTAATACTCAGATAATTTTGTCTGATGTGACTTTATTCTCAAACCGAGACACCAAGTGTCGTTTTGAAGTTAAGCTGGCTCTCCAGGCGAGGACGTGGATCATCTGTGGACCCACCTGTCAATCAAAGTGTCCACGCTCTTAATCCTGCATAACTTTAAGCCTTAATATAATGTGAACAGGTGAGTTGTATATAAATTCACCCTCAGTACAGTTGTCATGAACGGGGAAATTAGCTACAGAGACCAAAACTGTTTTTTGTACCAGGCTGTAAACATGTTTATTTCTGCTGTGAAGTTGGACATTTGGACATGGGGACTTATGGAGACTGACTCACTGCTGGAGCCAGCCTCAGGTGGACGATAGAGGAACTGCAGGTTTTGATTTGGACACAAAAAACCTCGTCAGTGTCGTTGGTGGTGATGTAACCTGAGATATTCATTCATTTGTCGGGCTGACGTGGTGTGAATCGTGTAAAATGTCGCCACCACACACACAAATATACTTTTTCTTCCTGCATTGAGTCGAGGTCACGGCAGCTGACGGGACAGCAGCTGTCTCACCACCGATGATTGACGGTTATCACCGTCCCGGCAGGATGCCGGCTATAACAGGTCCACAGATATGTGGACAAATGTCTGAAACCGTCCGCTGGCTGCAGAGCCACCACGCCTCATCGACCGGGACACAGAGGCTCTGAAATCAAACGCTCATTCACAAAAAAATGAGTTTTAAAAGAGGAAATGTTCTGAGGACGGTCCAGCATGTCAGAGTCGGGGTGAAATCCCAGCAGCAGCAAACTGATCCATCAGTCCAACTCCAGGGCGTAAGAAGAGAGCGGAGATATTCCCAGGACGCCTATTTAAAGAATCTTAAGACTCTACTGTAAACCTCCTCTCCCACACACACACACACACA
>NW_020858916.1:0-900 GCF_000972845.2 Larimichthys crocea | reverse complement strand
AAAAAAGAGGTTTTTGATTTCCTTTACTGGTTAAATAAAGGCTTAATAACATTTTTTTTTTTTGGAAATGTGCTCATGCAAACACAGCCTGTTATTGTCCCTGCAGGATCCATAGCTGCACATCACCTCCTAACTTTTGCACTGTGTCATGATATCGTGACATTGTGTCTGTGTCAATTTTATTTTATTTGTGCTGCTGTCTGTATCGACCAGGACTCCCTTGAAAAAAAGAGGTTTTTGATCTGATTTTTGATCGTTGTTTCAGCTGATGTTGTTGATTTCATGACTCATATTACAGTTTTATTATATTTTTTAGACTGTCATGTGTTGTAATATTGTCTGTGTGTGTTGTATCTGTTTTAATTTGACCTGTTCTTAGTTTGTTAGTTAGTTTTTCCTCACTCGAACCGGGTCTAAAGACAGAGGGTGTCACTCTCTGTAGAGGTTTTTGATCTGATTTTTGATCGTTGTTTCAGCTGATGTTGTTGATTTCATGGCTCATATTACAGTTTTATTATATTTTTTAGACTGTCATGTGTTGTTATATTGTCCGTGTGTGTTGTATCTGTTTTATTTTGACCTGTTCTTAGTTTGTTAGTTAGTTTTTCCTCACTTGAACCGAGGGTCTAAGGACAGAGGGTGTCACTCTCTGTAGAGGTTTTTGATCTGATTTTTGATCGTTGTTTCAGCTGATGTTGTTGATTTCATGACTCATATTACAGTTTTATTATATTTTTTAGACTGCTATGTGTTGTATTATTGTCCGTGTGTGTTGTATCTGTTTTAATTTGACCTGTTCTCAGTCAGTGCTGCTGACTCCCTTGAAAAAAAGAGGTTTTTGATTTCCTTTCCTGGTTAAATAAAGGCTTAATACATTTTTTTTTGGAAATGTGCTCATGC
>NW_020858915.1:0-571 GCF_000972845.2 Larimichthys crocea | reverse complement strand
TAACATGGCTGCCGCTCGGCTTCTGCCTGCTGGCCCCTCCCCCCTCTCCTCTTTCAAGTAGGCTGAGGTTGCCAAGCAACCAGGACCTAATCAGCAGCAGCTAATCTGCACCTGTTAGAATTAACATGAGCATGTTAACATTAGCATGTTATTGCTGACGCGCTGACGCGTTACCAATTAACATTAGCATGTTGACATTAGCATGTTAGTAGATAACATGTATTTAATTCCTAGTGGCTAATGTTAATTAGCATTAGTATGTTAGCATTATCTTGTTAGCAATAAACATGTATTTAATTCCTAGTGGCTAATGTTAATTACCACAAATTTTAGCATTGGTCGCTAATGTTTGCAAATACCATGTCTTTACAGCTTGTGCTAACGCTCTGCTGTCTCTGTTTGCCATTTTACACAGACAGGTTCACATTAAATGCCAAGAACTACAAAAATGGCCGCCGCTCGGCTTCTGTCTGCTGGCCCCTCCCACCTCTCCTCCTTCAAGCAGGCTGAGGTTGCCAAGCAACCAGGACCAACTGCAATCAGGTAAGCAGTTACTGCACCTGTTAGAATG
>NW_020858914.1:0-892 GCF_000972845.2 Larimichthys crocea | reverse complement strand
GTTATAGTGTTACATATCAGTATATTTTTAGGAAATTATTGGGAACCAGTAAAATAAAGAGATAAAATAAAATATTTTAAAATCTCAATGACATTGTTAATGTTTGTTCTTTCATCATTTGTTAAAGAACATTTTATTTTGTATTACAACAATCATTAGAATTCGATGACAAAACATGTTGTGATGCTTTGATAAACTTGATTTGTTTTATAGCTTTAATTTTGCTCAATATATGAAGCGATGAGTCCGAAATTAAGATAACATAAAATGTAACTAGCTAAAAAAAAAGATGGAGTCAAGAAAAAGGAACGTAAAACAAATGGAGATGACTCAAAACAAAACAAACAAACAAAAAAACCCAGTTTGGTTCAGATGTTATACTTGCTGTATAATAGTTGACATCACCATAATAATAAGTTATTAAAACATCATTTATCATGTGTCTGTGCAAATAACTCATTTCACTTTAATGTTGTTTAAACCTCATTTGCATATAGAATGTAGAACTGTGAGTGACCTCACTGTAGAACCTCTGTGATCTCTCTCGGAATCATTCAGCAGAGTTTATAAGACTGCAGCCTGCACACAGTTTACATGTTGCAGTAACATTTTCTATTTTCTATTTTCCAGACATGGTGAGAAGAAGTGTTCGACTGCAGGAAGGGAAGGAGGGAACTCCAGCTGTTTCCTACAAAGAAATTTTATACAGGTGAGCTCCTGTAGTGTTTGAGTGCACATGTTGTGTACTGTATGTGTACATGTTGTATAACGTTTGTGCACATGTTGTCTTTACTAACTTCTGCTGCATCTTTTAGGGTCTTTCAGAGGAGGAGAAGACTTGACCAGAACCTGAAGAGGAGGGTAAGTATGGACCACATTCAGACCTGTATCC
>NW_020858913.1:1099-3462 GCF_000972845.2 Larimichthys crocea | reverse complement strand
AGATAAAGCCAGAGGACAGGAAGGGACTAAACACCTTCGCCTTGTTCTTGATTGGATGTTGTAACACATTGAGTGATGTGGACTACATGGATGAAATGAACAATCCTACCAACATGAAGTGCATCTTATCCAAACTTCCATTTAAGCTGAAAGAGAAATGGAGAAGCTTTGCCTACGACATTCAAGACAGAACGAAAAAACAAGCTAGGTTTCCTGATCTGGTGGACTTTGTTTACCATCAAGCCAAAATTTTCAATGCCCCACTGTTTGGTGATATCCTGGACACAACCACAGGTAACAAGGGAAACATAAAGAAGAAGGCCAATTCAGGAAAAGGTGAATCTAAAAGGAGCAGCTTCGCAGTAAGTGTGACTGCTACTGACAGGGATGCCACTAAAGGCCAACCAGAGAAGAAGCCTTCAGCTGTTAAGTCGACCAATGCTTTTCAAAGTCCCTGTTTGTACTGCAAAAAGAATCATGCACTGAATGTGTGCCACAAGATCAAAGATCAGTCTTTGAAAGACAGAATTGAATTTCTAAAGTCATAAGGGCTTTGTTTTAGCTGTCTTACGACAGGTCATCTGTCTAAGGACTCTAAGAAAAAGAGCTCATGCCCTGACTGTTCCTTTAAACATCCTGCTATCTTGCATGTCGTAAAAGAAGATCGCACACCAGAGAAGAACAGTGCAGATGACAATTCTCAGGGCACAGCCAAAGTAACAAATGCTCTTGTGTCTGCACGGTGCGGTAGAGGAGAACATACTGGGGCCGGGAACAATGCATGTATTCTTCCCATTGTACCTGTGCAGATAAAACACAAGAAGGGCACAAGAATTATCAAAACTTATGCATTCCTGGATCAAGGCAGCACAGCGACTTTTTGTACTGAGGACTTGGCGAAGAAGTTGAATATCCGTGGCAGAAAGACAGAGTACATTCTTTACACCATGTCACCGGAACAGAAAGTGAGCAGTTACGTCCTAACAGATCTAGAGGTATGTGGCTTAGATGGACAAGACTACATCGAGCTGCCCAATGTGTACACACCCAGACATACCTGCAAAGAAAGCCAATATACCACAGAAGAAAGATTTGGAGAAGTGGTCTTACCTGAACCGAGTCCATCTCCCAAAACTGGAAGCAGAGATCAGTCTTCTCATTGGTGCCAACGCCTACAAGGCTATGGAGCCATGGGAGATAATTAACAGCCGAAGCGACGGTCCATATGCCGCAAAGACTGCTCTAGGATGGGTAATCAATGGGCCCATCAGCAGATGCCAAGAGAAGGAATCTGATGATGCTGAAAGACAGAATTTCTTTGTTAACCGCATTTCTGTATTAAGCGTAAAAGAGATGTTGATGATGCATTATGATGCTAATTTTCCAGAACACTGGTGTGAGGACAAGCGAGAGCTATCACAACATGACAAGCAGTTTATGCACACTGTGACAACATCAGCACATCTTACAGAAGGCCATTACTGCATTAAGCTGCCTCTGAAGGATGACCAGGTGGAGATGTCACGTAACCGTGGTATAGCTGAGCAAAGGCTTAACTCCTTGAAGCGGAAGTTAAATAGAAATTCAGAATTCTTTCAAGACTACAAAGATTTTATGGACAGCATCCTGGAGAAAGGCTATGCCACAAGAGTTTCAGATGAACAGTTGAGTCGCAGTGACGGAAGAGTATGGTTCATCCCGCACCACGTGGTGTATCATCCGAAAAAGAGAAAGTTGAGGATCGTGTCTGACTGTACGGCAACTTACCAGGGAGTGTCGCTGAATGACAAACTGCTACAAGGGCCTGACCTTACAAACACCCTTAATGGGGTGCTGCTTAGGTTCAGGCAGGAGCCTGTCGCTCTGATGGCGGATATTGAATCCATGTTCTACCAGGTGCGGGTTCCAGATGAAGATGCAGATCTGTTGCACTTTCTTTGGTGGCCAGGTGCTGATCTGAATGAGCAGGTGGCAGAGTACAGGATGTGTGTGCACCTATTTGGAGCCACGTCATCCCCCAGTTGTGCTTCTTATGCACTAAGAAGAACAGCACAAGGTGCAGCTACAACGACCAGAAGCCACTCAGACAGTCCTTAAAAACTCCTATGTGGACGACTGTTTGAAGTCGGTTGCTACAGAAGATGAAGCTGTTAATCTTGTGAAGGAGCTGACGAAGTTGTGTAGCAGAGGCGGGTTCCACTTAACCAAGTGGGCAAGCAACAGCAGAGCACTGCTGTGCTCCATCCTTGACAACGAAAGAGCAGCTGAAGTTAAAGACCTGGACTTGCAGCCTGATGAACTACCAATAGAAAGGACATTAGGCGTGCAGTGGTGCACAAGTTCTGATAGCTTCAAGTTCAAGA
>NW_020858913.1:0-1089 GCF_000972845.2 Larimichthys crocea | reverse complement strand
TTCAAGCCTAGCTCATTTGGACCCACAAAGGTTGCACAAATCCACCATTTCTCAGATGCAAGTCAAGATGGATATGGGGTTGTGTCATACCTCTTGTTGACGAATGAGTGAGAAGAGAAACATGTTTGCTTTTTGATGGGAAAGTCCCGAGTCGCTCCTCTTAAGCAGGTTACAATCCCAAGAATGGAGTTGACGGCTGCAATGGTTTCAGTCAAGGTTGACCGGATGTTGAAAGAAGAACTTCAAGTTCCCTTGACTGATTCGGTCTTCTGGACGGATAGTACGACAGTACTAAAATACATTGAAAATGATGCTCTTCGTTTCAAGACATTTGTGGCAAATCGTGTTTCTTTCATCAGAGAAGCCACCACAATAGCTCAATGGAAGTATGTCAACACCACTCAGAACCCAGCTGATCAGGCGTCCAGGGGCCTAAAGATCGAGAGCTTCATGTCAAGTAAGAATTGGTTTCATGGGCCTAGTTTCTTGAGCAATCAGAAGGAGTGGCCAGAGCAACCTTCTGTGCTTGAAAGAGTTGCTGCGGTACCTCAGTAGGAAAAGAAGAGCATTCTAGAAGGCTTTGCAACAGTCTGAACATGACACAGAGAAATGCAGACGAATGGTTAAAGAACAAATGATTATTTGTAAGACGAACTTGGAAAAGAAAATGCTTACCGTTGAGGGTTTATCCAAAGCTGAAATGGAACTGATCAAGCATAGTCAGAAACAGACCTATGCTGAAGAAATAAAAGTTCTACATCAAGGGAACTCTCATGTGAAAAGAAACAGTTAAATTCTCAAATTGGACCCATATTTACAAGACGGTGTGTTGAGAGTAGGGGGGCGTCTGAACAGATCAGCAATGCCTGAGGAGGCCAAGCATCCTGTACTTCTGCATAAACAACACAGGATAGCCCACCTTATTTTACATCACATCCACCAGGAAATGGGACACGGTGGCAGAAATCATGTCTTGGCGAGATTAAGACAACGTTATTGGATACCTAAAGCAAATGCAGCAGCAAGAACTGTGATCTCAGAGTGCAACCTTTGCAAAAGGCTGTGTGCAAAGGCCGGAGAACAGAAAAT
>NW_020858912.1:0-962 GCF_000972845.2 Larimichthys crocea | reverse complement strand
CACACACGAGTTGTCTTTACCTGCAGAGTGTTGACATGTATTGGTGTCCCACCAGTCCCATTCACCGTGTTGTTAGTTTTATTTGAAGGTTTCTTTCCTTCTTTCTCTTTCAAAGCTTTTTCCTTTGTGGCCATTTTGGCTTTCTCCTCTTCAATACGTTTGGGACTATTTAGCATCACCTGAAGGAAAAGAGGGAGAGAGTAGCAAATAAAAGAATATAGAGGAGAAATAGAATGAATTTCAGACTATTTACTGCGTGTAAATGTAATGTACAGTAATATACACACAAACTCCCTCTTAGGCACAATTGACTTGACACTTGAAAATACAGAAAAGAAGTTAAGATCTGATTGCTTGATTCTACCAGGCACAGCTGCAACGCTGTAAAAGTGTAGCCATTGGTGCTTTTTGCATACTTTCTAGACAATGCTTGTGCTTCCACAAGAAGTGCTGCAGCACATTTCAGAAGAATCTCTTGGCTCTTTTCTGCAGAAAATACAGCTTTACAAGCAGCACAGAGCTGATTTAGCTAGCCAGAGGCCAGAGACAAAATAGAGAATCCAGTCAATTCCAAAATTCTGTAACGTTCCTGGTGTGGCATGAAGCAACTATACATGGGGCTCAGGAGTGGAATTTCATGACCTGCCATACTCTGCCCTTCATATGCAATGCTTGATAATCACAATCCAATAGAGGTAAAAACATGACAGCAACAAGTCACTTTTGTATTAAAGGAAAAACACAACTCATTTCTAAAAGAGAAAGTCCTTCTTCTGTAATGGTGCTATGATTTTTTCTAAGCGCTGACTGAAACTTAGATAAAACATTATTAACAATTCAAAATGTCACCAACTGCTTTGAGCTGCTTTTGTTCTTTTTTACCAGAAATATACTAAAGTTCATGTAAAGTAAGAATAAATGTGTGTTCTGAGTTCATTAGACCAAAGAAGAAAGTGTTATTA
>NW_020858911.1:0-610 GCF_000972845.2 Larimichthys crocea | reverse complement strand
GCTCTCATCAGGTCTATGAAGAATACTTTTATTTACTTATTTATTCACATTATGACTAAATTAACCATTATTATTATTTATTATCTTTTTCATTTTTTCAACGAACTGCTCAAGCTTATAGAAATACATTTTACTATAATTGCAGCTGTATGATTAAATGTGACAATTAAAGTTGAACTTGATGTTTTACACATTCCCCTCAGCTCTCTGACAAGCTGCACGTTTGAAAGAAGTGTTGACCTGTTAGTGACAAGGACAAGTTTGCAGCTCTACGAGCAACATCATGATAAAAATAAAGTGTGACAGTAGTTGTAGTTCAGACCAACAGTGTGAATGTGGTTTACACTTCTGTCTGTTCAAGTTGATTTGTGCGTCCTCTGTGGATGAATGCACAAAAGTGTTCCAGTAAAGAAGCATAAATTATTTTATCTAGCCTTTATCTTTGTGAAACCACAAGCACACAACATGTACACACCAGAGAAACCTGAAACATATCAAACTAAATACATGACATTTATTTTTTTATTCTTATGTTGTCTATCGTCACTGTGTGTAATGCTGCTGCTGCACTGTAATTTCCCAGCATGGGATAAATAAAGTCTGTCTATCT
>NW_020858910.1:0-506 GCF_000972845.2 Larimichthys crocea | reverse complement strand
ATGCAGTGTATTTTCGGGGTCAGTCTCCCCTGTCTGCGCAGGTTGACCTAATTGTCCAACCACTCCTCCATTGATTCTCACCTGCTTCTCATCATCAGCTCTTGCCGTTATTAACACCGGCTCCCAGACACTTCCTCTGTAACTTTATACTCACCAGCTCGGAGTAACTTATTTGTGTGTCAGCTTGCCCGAGCGGTCTGGAGGCAAAACACGAGAATGATTCTCCAGGTGGTAATGGTTGTGTGTTTATTCCACACATACAAAATCAAACACTTTACAACAATAATGATAATAATCCTCACAATCCAATACTCCAATCTCCTTCCAATACAAACTCCACAACTTGCTACCCCAACAAACATTTCTCCGTCCCTTTTATCCATTTCCCCTTAATCACATGACTAATTTAGCTCAAACCATTGATAGGTGTTTTTAAATATTTACACATATATTAATAAACCATAAATATTTACATAAATACAAGACAGAGCAGCAGGTTGTGGTAA
>NW_020858909.1:0-608 GCF_000972845.2 Larimichthys crocea | reverse complement strand
CAGGACCTGATTGATAAGGCAAAAGACTTTTCCACGGTTAAGGTTCATCTGGCGGCTATAGCGGCCTGCCATATAGGATTTGGGGACAAAACAGCGGGCCAACACCCTTTGGTGTGCCGGTTTATGAGGGGCGCGCGTAGGCTGCTCCCTGTCTCCAGACCACTAACACCTCCGTGGGATTTAGCGGTGGTTCTGGAGGGGCTTAAAGGCCCCCCATTTGAGCCATTGCTGGAAGCGAGTCTCAAACACCTGTCCCTTAAGACGGTGCTGTTACTGGCTCTCGCCTCTGCGAAGCGAGTGAGTGATATCCATGCGCTCTCTGTGAGCCCTGCGTGCGCGCAGTTCGCCCCGGGGAACACACGTATGGTTCTGAAGCCCAACCCGGTACCTAAGGTGGTGGGCTCATGTTCCCCGATTGAGCTCGCAGCGTTCGCCGCTTCTCCTGGAGAGCAGCGAGCGCACATGCTGTGTCCGGTTTGAGCTGTGCGCTCTTATATGGACAGAACACAGAACATCAGGAGGAGCGATCAGCTGTTTGTCTCCTGGGCTGAACCCCGAAAGGGACAGCCGGTCACAAAGCAGTGCCTCGCCCACTGGGTGGTGGAGGC
>NW_020858908.1:0-540 GCF_000972845.2 Larimichthys crocea | reverse complement strand
TGTTTACAGTCTGTCTGATGTTCTGAGGTCACGTTCACATTGGCTCTGCTTGAAAAAAAAAAAAAAATGCAGCCCCCCATCATTCATTTGAATGGAAGCACAGTGGGGTTGCCAATGTAGGGGGGCTACGGCAAAACAATGAAGAACCTGGCAAAAAAAAAGCTGAACTAGGCTTAACTGCAGCAGCCAATCAAATACCAGTAGACTACTTTGTGATGTGAATGCAGTATCTCTAATGTTTACCCCAGAACTGCTCGCCATCACTACATACCTGTCCCGATCTGCAAAATCCTGCAGTTCACACATCTGTAACTGGACTAAATTGGACTTCCTGTATTACATTGTCTCGTCCTGTACAAACACAGTCTCCTGCGTTGTTTTAACACAAGGCTGACCTCAGTCTGAACGCCCACTAACTTCTTGTGTTTCTTGCTCCTCTGCACTTTATTGCATTGGCCGCTGGTGCTGGCTCCTAGATCTCAGCAATTACTTTTGTAGGTAAAATACATATAGGCATTTAATAAAGCAAGATACCCAGCC